>NW_009928999.1:0-438 GCF_000696875.1 Nestor notabilis
CAGCCAGGCTTCCAGCCCCAAAACCCTTACCACGCCCCGAGCGCCTTTGCCGGAGCAGCCACTGTACCAGCAGCACAGCCAGCCCTCTTCCAGAGCCCGGCAGATGTCTCTGGTGGGCACCAGAAGCCACGGCAGACCTCGCTGGCTGACCTGGAACAGAAGATCCCCACCAACTACGAGGTCATCGGTGCAGCCACCAGCTCTTCTGCCATTCCTGACGTCACCTTCAGCACCACACCAGCGAGTGGTGGCTATGAGCAGTACAAGGCACCCGAGGCCCGACAGGCTGAGAGAGCCAGTGCAGCTCCAGGCCCCTCAGCGAGCTTCTCTTCCGAGTCCCTCTACACCAGCCTGGAGCAGAACATCCCTCGCAACTACGTGATGATCGAGGACATCAGTGAGCTCACCAAGGAGAGCCCAGCAGTGGAGGGTCAGCAA
>NW_009928999.1:493-1811 GCF_000696875.1 Nestor notabilis
GGGATGCCGAGGGCTCCAGCCGGCCCTGCTGCTACAGCAAAGCTGAGGAGGAGTCCGAAGAGGACATCTATGACCACCATGGCCCTGACCATCGAGGGAAAAACAGCTACCACCGGGGCATGGAGAGCAATGGCAGGGTGTCAGGTAGCTCCACCAGTTCATCCTACTACTACGGGGACAGTGAGTACCGGCACTCCTCAAGGGCGGACAAGCACGGCTCTGGTGCAGCACTACCAAAACATTCATCCAAAAACCTGGCACCTGCCGTTGTCTCCTCAAAGCGCAGCAAGCACAGGAAGCAGGGCATGGAGCAGAAGATCTCCAAGTTCTCCCCCATTGAAGAAGCCAAAGACGTGGAGTCAGACCTGGCCTCTTATGCAGCGACAACCTCAGTTGGCAGCAGCAACGTGGCCTCCAGGGCTAAGAAGTTACAGGAGGAGATCACCTATGGCCTGAAGAAGAACGTCTATGAGCAGCAGAAGTACTACGGTGTCTCCAGCCGGGATCTGGTAGATGAGGAGGAGCGGGTCTATGCCGCCGGCAGCAGAACCCGCTCCTCCGGCTATGGGGTGGAGAAGACCTCCGGCCGGGAGGCAGGCAGCCGGAGCAAGTCCTATGAGCGGGAGGGTATAGACCGCTCCCGGAAAGGGGGCTCCAAGCCCTCGTCCCTCAGCATGAGCCAGAGCCGTGGGCGGGCACCCATCCGCACACAGCCCTCGGAGGAGGAGAGCCCCGTCAGCCCCATGGGGAAGGCGGTGGGGGGACCACGTGCCGCAGGGGGGCCCGGTCCCCAGTCAGCAGGGGACCCCTGCTCCCAGTTCTGCTCCAGCCACTCGTTGCCTGATGTACAAAAGCACATCAAAGACGTGCCAAGGAGTCACTCGTACAAGCATGAGGAGGGCTACGGCATGGATGATGCCCATTGCGTTGTCTCGGACAGCGAAGGTAACGGCTCCCCATGGTGACCACCCCAGAGCATGGCACTTCCCCGGGGCATGCCCGTCCACTCGTATGCAGAGACACTCTCATCGCCTCAGTGTGCTTGACATGTGCCTTCCTCCCCCTGCCCCGGGCGTTCGGTGTTAGCTGGTCCCACACCATGCCCTGCTGCGCCGCGTCCCATCCCCACTGGCACGGGCTGTCCCCTGCGCGCGTGCCCGCTGCTTGCCTCTCCCTCATCATTGCATGGCTTCCACCCGCGCAGCCTTGACTGAGACATTGACTGTGGTTTGTTTTTGGTTTCTGAAGCCTATCATTTGGGTCAGGAGGAGACAGACTGGTTTGATAAGCCCAGGGAGGCACGGGCAGAGCGGGTCAG
>NW_009929000.1:0-224 GCF_000696875.1 Nestor notabilis
TGCCTCCTGGCTCTTTGACTGTGGGAGCAGACGCCGGAGGTTCGTGCTCAATGCGAAGGGATCGGCCTTACCTCGAGTGGGCATGGTCAAACAAGAATACAATTGGACTTTTAGGTGGGAAAGCGAGGAGATAGCCCAATGCAGGTGGCACTGTTGCAGAGCTCTCCATGTGCTAGAGAGGCCCAGGTGCAGTTTTTGCTCCTGGCTCTTCGGCTGGGGGACCA
>NW_009929000.1:723-1019 GCF_000696875.1 Nestor notabilis
CAAGAGGCACCGTTGCGGAGCTCTCCATGTGCTAAAGAGGCCCAGGTGCAGTTTTTGCTCCTGGCTCTTCAGCTGTGGGACCAGGAGCCGGACATTTGTACTCAATGCAAAGGGCTCAGCCCAGATTCGAGCCGGCATCGTGGAAGTACCATACAATTGGACTTTTAGGTGGGAAAGCGAGGAGCGAGCCCAATGCAAGTGGCACCATTGCGAAGCTCTCCAAGTGCTAAAGAGGCCCAGGTGCTGTTTTGTCTTGTGGCTGTTCGGCTGCTTTGGCAGGGGGGAGAGCGTTCGGG
>NW_009929000.1:2136-2394 GCF_000696875.1 Nestor notabilis
GCTCTCCATGTGCGAAAGAGGCCCAGCAGCAGTTTTTGCTCCTGGCTGTTCGGCTGTGGGATTAGGAGCCGGACATTCGTGCTCACTGCAAGGGGCTCGGCCCAGCCTGGGGCGGGCATCGTGGAAGAAGCATTCAATTGGCCTTTTAGGTGGGAAAGCGAGGAGTGAGCCCAATGCAAGTGGCACTGTAACGGACCTCTCCATGTGCTAAAGCGCCCCAGCAGCAGGTTTTCTCCTGGCTCTTCGGCTGTGGGAGCA
>NW_009929000.1:2592-3088 GCF_000696875.1 Nestor notabilis
AGCAGGAGCCGGACGTTCGTGCTCAATGAGAAGGGCTTGGACCAGCCTTCTGCGGGCATCGCGGAAGCAAGATAATTTTACCTTGGAAACCGAGTAGCGAGCCCAATGAAAAACGCACCGTTGCGGAGCTCTCCATGTGCTACAGAGGCACAGGTGCAGTTTTACCGCCTGGCTCTTTGACTGTGGGAGCAGGAGCCGGACGTTCGTGCTCAATGCAACAGGCTTGGCCCAGCCTGGGGGGGGCACGTGGAAGAAGCATACAATAAGATTTTTAATTGGGAAAGCGGGGAGCGAGACCAATGCATGTGGCACTGTTGCGGAGCCCTCCATGTTCTAAAGAGGCCCAGGTGCAGTTTTGCCTCCTGGCTCTTTGACAGTGGGAGCAGGAGCCGGACGTTCGTGCGCAATGCGATTGGCTCCACCCAGCCTTGAGCTGGCATGGTCGAAGAAACCTACAAATGGACATTTAGGTGGGAAAGCGAGGAGCGAGACCAAT
>NW_009929000.1:3126-3435 GCF_000696875.1 Nestor notabilis
TGCTGTTTTGTCTCCTGGCTCTTCGGCTGTGGGAGCAGGAGCCAGACGTTAGTGCTCAATGCGACGGGCTTGGCCTTACCTCGAGTGGGCATGGTCAAAGCATCATACATTTGGACTTGTAGGTGGGAAAGTGAGGAGCGAGCCCAATGCAAGTGGCACCGTTGCGGATCTCTCCGTGTGCTAAAGAAGCCCAGGTACAGTTTCTGCTCCAAGCTCCTCAGCTGTGGGAGCAGGAGCCGGACATTCGTGCTCAATGCGACGGGCTCGGCCCAATCTCGCGTGGGCATGGTCAAAGAATCATACAATTGG
>NW_009929000.1:3537-3837 GCF_000696875.1 Nestor notabilis
GCGGGACGTTCGTGGTCAAAGAGATGGACTCGGCCCAGCCTCGAACGGGCATGCTCGGAGAAGCATACAATTGGACTTGTAGGTGGGTAAGCGAGGAGCGAGCCCAATGCAAGTATAAGCGTTGCAGAGCTCTACATCTGCTAAAGAGGCCCAGATGTTGTTTTGTCTTCTGGCTGTTCGGCTGTGGGAGCAGGAGCCGGACGTTCGTGCTCAATACAACCGGCTTGGCCCTACCTCGAGTGGGCATGGTCAAAGAAGCCTACAATTGGACTTCAAAGTGGCAGAGCGAGGAGCGAGGCA
>NW_009929000.1:3985-4486 GCF_000696875.1 Nestor notabilis
GCTCGCCCCAGCCGGGGGGAGGAATCGTGAAGAAGCATACAATTGGACTTTTAGGTGGGAAAGAGAGGAGCGAGCCCCATGCAATTGGCACTACTGCGGACCTCCCCATGTGCTAAAGAGGCCTGGGTGCTCTTTTGTATCCTGGTTGTTCGGCTGTGGGAACAGGAGCCGGACGTTCATGCTCAATGCGACGGGCTCTGCACAGCCTCAAGCGGGCATGCTCGAAGAATCATAGAATTGGATTTTTATGTGGGAAAGCGAGGAGCGAGCCCAACGCAAGTGGCACCGTTGCGGAGCTCGCCATGTGCTAATGAGGCCGAGGTGAAGTTTTTCCTCCTGGCTCTTCGGCTGTGGCAGCAGGAGCTGGTCGTTTGTGCCCAATGCGACGTGCTCAGCCCAGCATCGCGCGGAAATCGTGGAAGAAGCATAAAATTGGACTTTTAGGTGGGAAAGCGAGGAGCGAGCCCAATGCAAGTGGCACCCTTGTGGAGCTCTCCATGT
>NW_009929000.1:5147-5498 GCF_000696875.1 Nestor notabilis
TGGGCCCAGCCTCGACCGGGCATGCACAATGCATCATAGAATTGGACTTTTACATAGGAAAGCGAAGACCGAGCCCAATGCACGCAGCACCGTTGCGGAGCTCTCCATGTGCTAAAGAGGCCCAGCAGCAGATTTTGCTCCTGGCTGTTTGGCTGTGGGAGCAGGACCGGACGTTCACACTCAATGCGACGGGATAGGCCCAGCCTTGTGCGGGCATCGTGGAAGAAACATTCAACTGGACTTTAAGGTGGGAAAGCGAGGAGCAAGCCCCACGTAAGTGGTACTGTTGCGGAGCTCTCCATGAGCTAAAGGGGCCCATTTGCTGTTTTGTCTCCTGGCTCTTCGGCTGTG
>NW_009929001.1:0-1313 GCF_000696875.1 Nestor notabilis
TTCGGCATCACAGCCCGAGTTTAACCCCCCTCTGGCTCCTGGCTGGGGTTGGCTTGAGGGACACTCTGCGGGCTGCTTGCCCAGGCCGTGCTGGGGGTGCCTGGCAGCGGAAGGGATGTGGTACCCCAAGTCTGGGTACCCCAGCTCGGGGGGATGCTCGGGTCACGGGCGGAAGCGACATCTAGTGGGAAGCGCATCCCGTCACCTGGGAGATGGATATCCATGGCAACCCCTCGGGGCCACCAGCACCCTGCCTGGACCAGGGGCACCCACCAGCACCCGCTGAGCCCCCCATCAGTGTGAGCTCCTCACAGGGCTGCCACAGCCCTAAATAACCCCGAGCTCAGACAAAATGCCTGCAGCCCCCCGCAGTGATGTGGGTGTCAGGATGAGCTGCACCCCGTGGGCTCTGCCCTGGCCTCATCCATCTCCAGCTCCTCCAGTGCTTGCAGGGAGATGCATTAACGTGGGGATACAAGTAGGGGAGAAGCCCGTTAATCTCACAAAGAAGATGCGGGCAAAAGGACATGGCAAGAGATGGCTACAGCCTGCCCCATGGCATCATGCAAGGGGATGGTCCTTGTTCAGCCAGTCCTGGGTCCAGGGTAGATGAGTATAGGGAGGCCACATGGATCAAGCTGCCGTCACCCAAGCCCCTGTGCTCTCCTTTGCCCCCGGAATGCAATGCCCAGGGGCTGCACGCAGGGGTGGGTGTCGTAGAGCCTCAGCCCGAAGGGCCCTTCAGATGCAAACCAACCCCACACGTGTGCACATATGCACAGAGGGGTTGTATTGAGGTTGTGGCAGTGGGGGGCTACAGGGGTGGCTCATTTGTGGAGGAAGGAGCAGCAGAGACAACGTGTGATGAACTGATCACAACCCCCATTCACTGTCCCTCTGCAGAGCTGGCAAGGAGGGGATAGAGACTTTGGGAGTGAAGTTGAGCCAGGGAAGTAGGGAGGGGTGAGGGGAAGGTTTGCTTCTGCTTCTCATTATCCTACTCCGATTTGACTGGTAGTAAATTAAACTGATTTCCCCAAGTCGAGTCTGTTCTGCCCATGACGGTAACTGCTGAGTGATCTCCCTGCCCTTAGCTAGGCACAGGAGCCTTTCCTTGTGTTTTCTCTCCCCTGCCCAGCTAAGAAGGGGAGTGACACAGCGGCTTTGGAGGGGCACAGGGCGCTTAGACCATACGATACATATGATGCCATGTATATGATGCACATACTCGAGTTATGACACACACCCGCTGGGGCTGCGCAGCCGGGACTCGAACCCGCACTACCGGGACTCGAACCCGCACTCCTGGGACT
>NW_009929002.1:0-11589 GCF_000696875.1 Nestor notabilis
TGGGAGCTCAGCTGTTGCCTGTCAGTGGCGTGACAACTGGTCTCTCCCTGGCAGCCTCCGCCTTCTCCCCTGTCCCCAGCGTAGTGTCCGCGCCTGGGCGCCGAGCCGGCGGGAGGGTGTGGGACGGGACGATCTCGGTCCTCCATCCCCGCGGCATCTTTCGGGCTCAGCGCTGCGAGCGTGTTATGTTACTGGGGAGTGAGCGCGCACACACACACACACCCCGACAGCGGCTGAGAGGCAGCACGGACCCATCCCGAGTGTGTGTTTATCCTTCTCCTGCTTCAACGAAGAGAGCTCTGGAAGGGCGGCGGGCACTCCCTGAGCCCCTTCTCCCAGAGAATGTATTCCCACCGCGGGGTTTCAAACTCCAGCAGCCACCATCTATCATCCGGGCTGGATCCTGGGCGCCCTCGCTGTGGTTCGAGCCGCGGGCGGCCGGGTCCAGCCCTGGCCAGGGATCTGTCATTGCACCCCAGCGGGGGAGCCGGGGAAAGCAAAATAAAGCACCCGCTGGTACAGGCGCTTCGAAATGCCATCCACCGGAGAGCCAGGAAACGCAGCGGGGGGTGTTTTACAAGCTTTCTGAGAAATGTTTATACAGAGGATTTAGAGGTTAACAATGCATATTCCATACATGCTAAAACCTAAAAGGTGGCAAAAGTAAAAGGCTGGAGAAGGCCCTTGTTTTGGTTGTTTAGCTGGTGACCGAGGTCTTTAAACTGCATGTTTTGCAAGGCAAACTCAGAGTGGCTGCTGAGATTTTCTAGAAGGATGTGGTTTCACCCCTTTAGCTTTAGTTATTAAGACTTCTAGGAGGAATTGTCGCTATTTGTGTTACTTCTTTACAGCACAGGCATATCATGGTGGCCAGGTTTCCATCCCAAAGTGTCAAGTGGTCAGAGCAGGCTTGGGAAGGGAAGGAAGGGGAGAGGGAGGAGGAGAGCACTTAGTCTGTCTGCAGTGACAGATTCTTTCGTTTCTCACTGCAGAGCCCCGGATGAGCTGGGCTGGTGCAGTTCTGCCAAGAACAGAGTTCATTGTGTCCTGTAAACCAAGGTCCACAGAGCTGCTCTCATTCTGTATAACAAAAGGTTTTGTAATGAGTAAGCCCAGGTCAGTCATATAAAAATTTTAACATCAACTAGGCAAGGTGTGTGTGTGGGGACCTTACAGGGTTAATAGCTAAACTATTAAGATTGGAGTCAGATGTGGGTAAAAGCAACAGCAGAGTCTGGTTTTTCCTAATATCCTGTAGTATGATAACTCTGAAGAAGGTAATTGTTGAAAAAAAAAAAAAAAATCTGTTTCAATTTAAGATTTATTAAGCAAGAAGAACCTTGTGTAAACATCAGAATCCTTTTCTTGTTTGGAAAGGCAAGAAATGGCTAGAAATGTCATCTGAACTTAAAGACTACAAACTATATGTGGATTTTCATGCGTATGTGCAAGAATGTTATTAATCTTGTTTTCAACTACGTGTTGGGGGGACCAGGGTGTTTAACTCTGGCTTTTGGCAAAATGGCTTCTGTGGTTTTTTTTTTTCTTTTTCCTTAGCAAACGAGTTCTTTCTAACATTTAAGAAGATATTTATAATACAGGAGAAGGAGACAGCAAATGTCTTCCAAAGAGGGAGAAATGGAGGGGGTGGGAAGCCAGGTTTTACTTACATATACAGTAAGTTGGGAATGTAAATTTGTATGTAAGGAAGAGATCTGAAGAATGACTTGGCACGTTAATGACCTGGCTTTTCAGAACTTCAAGAGTTTGGTCTGTCTCCCCCTATGGTTATAAGAAGAGATTAAATGCATTTGGCATATTTAATTAATTAGCATATGAAAATTGGTTGGCTTTTACTTTGTCATTGTTTTCCTGTGAAACTTTCCTATGCTAATGAATGTCTACATTTTACAGAGCAATTTAAATGGCTTTGGTTTGTATGATGAGTTTGCAGGTTGCTTTGACCCTTTCTAGTGTTGCAGTCTCTGTATCCCAACCTAAAAATCCTTTCCCTCTGTAATATGGATCTTGCATAAGATATGCAGCTTCTAAAAGAGCAGAATTGAGAGTTGCACTTAAATGTAAAGCCTCTGTTTGCTTGGATGCTGTGTCTTGTGCATTCCAGAGTTAATTGTATAGGCAGTGGTGAAGTCCATTTAAAATAAACAAATGAGCTGGGGTTTATTTCTGTTTTCTACCACTACCTTTTCCTAAAGAGCTCCCTGCTTTTGGGGTATAAAAACATGCTTTGACACATTACTTTTAATTTTTATTTTATTTTTATTTTTGGTAATTACAAAGCATTGTTTGTGTTTTTGGGAAAAAAATGTTGTATGATGTAAAATTGCATTAAGAATACTAGATTAGGAGATGGGTGCATAACCAAGTGGCTTCTATCAGTGTTGAGTTCACCCCCTTGTATTAAGGCTTAAGCTTCAGTTTGGCCAGCACTGTTTTCTGCTTAGGCTGTTTAAACAGAGGTAAACTTGAAGTTAGCTCTGCTCATTAGTATATCCTTGGTGTAAGCCATGCATGCTTGGGTCCTGCTTCTGGAAATGTTTACAGAAATGAGTACCTTTTACTTGTGTGCTTAAATTGTTTGGATTAGGAGTTGTATGATGGGAAGAATCAGTTTGGGAAGGATACAGGGACAATTGCTCATCTTTTCCCCCCTCCCACCCTATGGCTGAAGAATAATGGGAAGGAACATGTTTGTTTTGCAAGTAATAGCACAGCAAAGTCATTGCATTTCTGGTAGAAATTCCCAGATTGACTATCAGATCACAATTTGCCAAAATCACGAGTTTTTTACAGGAACAGCTCTTTGGCTGCTGGTTCGTAGTCAAGGGATATTTCCAGTTACTGAAGGAAATGTCACAAGTGATCTGCTGCAACTCTTTCTCTGTGTTTTGCTTGTTTTTATTGTGTGCTAAATACATTATACTTCTTTTGCAAAACTACATGAGCAAATGACTTCTCAGCACAAACTGACAGTACTTTTCAAGCATGTTCTTGTGCAAAGAGGGTGTTGTTTTAATGTGAAAAATGAGTGAAGTGCTTAGATACAAGAGGTATGAGCCAGTACAAACATCTTTAGTATTTTTAAAATATCTGTAAATGAGAGCTTTTTTTGCTCATTTACCTTTTCTTGGAACTCTGCCTGGAAGGCTGACTCCTTAAAAATTCTTAAATTGAACTGTAAGATTGGTAAGTTGCTTTTCCAGATCATTTTGAACCTGTCAAGCTCGGAGTGTTTTGCTAGCTGGTAAACCTGGGGTAGGCAGTCTCTCAGGCAGACCTTTCATTTCCAGTGGACGACACATCAACAAAAGCTGGAACTGTGTTATTTCAGTTGTTCTGTACCAAAGTCATGTATTCCTGTCTAAGGTTTGTGTTTGAGATGTTGATTTATAGCACCTGATAGCTCTTGCTGTTCTGCCCTGTGTGCTTCTCTCCTTCATTTTCCTTCTTGTCCCTCTTTCCCCAAGCCCCTTACTCCCTTGCTCTCTAGTTCTACTGAGTTGGCAATAAAGTGATAAGAGTATTATGGAGTGTGCTTGTAGGTTTATATCTATAACAGTTTTATTCAGTTGCCTCTCTTTTATCTAAGCACAGATCCCACAGCTTGCAATTAGTCTTTGACTTCAGTAACAATTCTGGTTTTTTGAAATGTTTCCAGTTACACACAATATTGGCTTTGCGGAGCAGCTGCATGCCAAAAAAACATTTCTAACTATCATCCAAATATTGAAATATGATTGCTTTGCTTTTATTTTAAATAAGATTTGTTTCCTGTGATGTTTTTATAACCACCTTTTTGAGCTTGTTGCCTTCTAATCTTGCATCAGGTAGCCCCAGTCTTAATATGACATGATTCCAGAACTAGGCTTTTCCAACGGCAACGTGCCAAATCCGTGTCTAATGTTTGTGTTAATGTGGTGTATACAGATACTGACTTCTCAGTGGATTTGATCACTGATTTGTATAATTGCAATGAGCATGATTAAAAATCTGCATGTCAATATCGCGATGCTTATAATGAAACTTGTTTTACTGAGCAGGGTGATGTTAGTCCCTTAAATTTTCTTAAAGGGAGTCTTCATGGTCCAAACATCTTCATTTCTGATGGTGTTAGTGTTTTAGAAAAGAAAATAAGAACACAGATGCAGTTATGAGTATAGCAACATAGGCTTTAGATCATGCTGTGTTGTAGAACTCTTGGAGCTCTCCTACAGGACAAGAGCATGCATCTTCTGTCACCAGTCTTAAAAAGACTGAAATGGAACCTGTGCAATTGAGTTTTTAAGCATATCTAGACAGGTACTGCTATACCACTCCTCAAAGCTCACATTCCCATGCTCCTCACTGGAGCAATGCAAACCACCTCTGAGACAAGCGCTGTAATTGTTCAGCTTTACCTGTTTTACCCTCCCCTAATCTCTTCATTAACAGGGTACTCCTGTGGCAGAGGTGGTGCTACCTTGGCAAGAGGCTCCACCAAGGCACTCTTGCTCAACCTGTCCAGTGCAGAGCCTAGTCAGACACTGCCCTCACCCCCGGCCCATGTCTGTAGCAGCACAAAAGCACAATAACAGTGGCACAAATTGAAAGCCACCTTGCACTTTGAAGTGTGGATCAACTTGTCGAGCTGCAGTAAAAGCTAACTTGTTTTCAAGCATGTTAAAAATTAGTGCATGATTAGTGAAGATGTTTTATTAAAGATCTCTTTTTGTAATCAAGTGTTGAAGTTAATCACCCAGAAGTTCAAAAGCATTTATGTAAAGAAATTGCATGTGCTTGTGTGTATACAGTAGGAATAATATATTTTTATTCGGTCTTTTTGCAGGAATTGGTATTTTTGTAGAAAAGTAGAAACTTCACATGCTGAGATGACTGCTCAAAGTGTGAATATTTATATACTTCAAAATGGATTTCATGAAAGCATTGAAGAAATGTCTGAACCTAGTGAATTTGCATCTATATATACAGACTGCTAAATGAATTATGCTAGGTTTAGAACCTTGCTGGTGAATTGCAGATGTCTTTTGTGAAAGTATACATATGGCTCTGGGAGCTTTGAACTGTTTTCTCATGCTTTGCTCATCAGAAAGATCATATGGATAACTTCATTGTGAGAGGGTTTTTCAGTCTTGTTTGCAAAGCATGGTGGATCTGTGTGATAAATATTGAGTTGCCATTCATCCTAGGACTGAGCATATGGAATATGGGAATAAGATACACAGAGGATATGTTTATACTTAAGAAAATTAATAGTATAGTATAAAGTGAGTGCAAAGGAACTTATAGGCCTAAACAGCTTGGCAGGCCAGTAGCCAATGAGTGTCTTAGAGTATTGCCAAACACGTAGAAAGCAAACCAGGCTCTCCTCTCTTCTGAGGTACCAGGAAAAGTATGCAACTTCCAGCCTGGTAAGGATGTTGTTGTCCAGGATGCAGCTTGGTTCTGTCCTCTCAGCAGCTCAGTTGAGGTTTGGATTTCAGCAGATACCTACTAGGCAGTACCACTGATATTCAGGAGAGATGTAAGCTGTCTAAAAAGCAAGGAAGCAGTTGTGTTAAGACAGCTTTTCTCTGCAGCCAGATCCCAGAGTGCAGGTCCCCTATTGGCCTGCCCTTAGGAGGCTCTGGGGAAGGCAGCCATGTACTGGGGAGAGGCTGGAGAGAGCATCTGCATTGTAAGAAGCAGCCCTATGTATTTCTGTTGCGCTCAAGCTGCCAAAAAGCTGTGGATGCTGCTGAATGTGTTGGTGAGGTGGATGGTTGATTTAGCTGTTTGTGAATCCAGTAAGCGTCAAGCTTTACCCCCTGACCTTTCATACAGACAATCTGCTTGAGCAATCTTTGCGGGGGATTTCGGGTGGTGTGAAGCTGTAGTTCAGTGGTCCAGGCTAATAGCCCATTTCTTTCTCAATATATGATTTTTTCCAGTTACATAAAACTGCTGATCTCATGCAAGAACAGCTCTTACAGTTTTAAGAGTAGCTGTAAATATATTGAATTTGAGCAATGCAGATATTTGATTGAACCGAAGTGACCACAGTCAGAAGCAGGCATCTGTTTCATTGCTGCTTCATTGCTGCAGATGTATTGCTTTTCAGATTTCTTTGTGAAATCTCCTGACGCTCCGAGCTCTATCATTTAGTTCTGAATCTGCTGCATTTTAGGCTGTAATTTTGGTAGGTTGGTTCTTAATGTCTCCCTGTCTGTCTAATATTGTACTGTAGCTGTTTATAAACCTTTATGACCTATTAGTTGATGTCTTATTAGCCTGGAGCTGGTGCGGTAAAGAGGTAGATACAATGAGGACTGTGACTGTGGTATATATAGCACAAGGGTATACTTGGTGACCTTATTTTAGAAATTGAGGTGATACGAGGCTCCTGTTCATTTAAGGCTTTTTTATTTTTACTTTGATGTGCAAGTCAGTGTTCAGCATCTAAATACTAACTCTGAAACACTCAAAGTTGGGTATTCAAAGGCATGTGTTTGTTGTTTCCATCTTCCCATGGCCTCTGGAAGGAGACTGATGCGTTGAAAGAGCAAGTATCATGAAAATCAGCAGGTATATCTTGAATTATGTAACATCTTTTTCTGCAAGTAGAAGTCACCCTCCTTTGTGCAATTCTGTGCATTTATCTTCTTCCTGCTTTGTCTCATACTGAATCAGCCAATATTTAATGCAATTGTGAGAGGAGACTGTAGACTTGCTTTTAACAGAAACCTGCTGCGTGTCTTCCTACTGGAGTGCAGGGGGAGACTTAAAAACCAGTATGTGAGCTGGGACACTGGTTGTACACATGAATGAAAGTTGGGGCGGGGGGGGGAAAGGCATTTCCAAACAGGCAGTTACAGTAATATTCTGTCAGTGTTGGACTCTGCATAAGAATTACTTCAGTCTTGCATCACTAAGGTATATAGACCTGATAATGAAATAAGTGTGATTCCCTCTGTAAAATACTCCAGGTATTTCCCTTTCACTGTTGCTTAGCTGTGCTGGCACAGCTTGAGCAGGGGGGTAGAGATGATTTGAAAACAATTGTGGGTTTGGGGTTTTGTTGCTTTTTGTTTTAAGTGAGCTTCTCAAATCAGTACAGACCCATACAATGACTGTGTTAGTGCTCACCAGGGTGGTGAAAGAGGAGCTTCCTAAACATGTGCTGCTACCCAGCAGACCATAAAGCTGTAGCTTCTGTTGTGCCATAGGTCCAAACCATGAAGTGGTTTTGTCACCTATAAATCATCACTTTGTCTGACTTGAGTTCCAGTCACAAGTGTTGCTCTTTCTAACTACTGTAATATTAGTTGTCCAGATGATCCTGAAGGGTTTGGGAAATCATCTGTTTGAGCTTGGGTGTGAGTAATGGTTATGCACCATTTCTCATGATGCAAATAGATCAGACCTCTCCCCACTTCCCAGTTTCTTGGAATGGAAAGGCTGTGTCCTTTGCAAAGAAAATGGCCTGCTACTCATTTTATAGAATAGCTGTGAGAAAATATAAACCAGTTACGTCTGTTGCAAAGAAAATGCAGTATTTATTTCTAAAACTTTAAAGCTAGTTTAACGTCTGGCGTTCTGAATTCTTAATACCAATCCCAAGTCTTCAAAAAAAAAAAAAAAAAAAAAGCCCCTGAATAAGCTGCACGTTCACCCCCACCACCCCCAGCTAGAGCCTCTTTGCCTGCCTTTGCTTGTGTACTCTATCGGTTTCACAGTTCATATACTTGTGTTTTTTTAAAATCTCCCCCAGCACTCTGGTGGGAAACATGTCTGCTGTTTCCTTTCAAACACACAAGGCTTGATTCTCCTCTCACAATGGCATAAATTGTGAAGAACTCCACATGAAATCAATGGAAGTAAAGACATGTAAAATGGGGTGAGAGAAGAGCCCAGCCTCTGGTTTCTATTTTTAAGTGAGTCTGGTTAACCTAAAATTGTTCAGTGTGCCACTGTGACTTTAGTTTGTAGATATCGGTTGCTATGCTTGTTTCTCTTCATACATAATTTTTCATTTTCATATATAATACATTACAGCTAGTACCCCTCATCATGGTGCATGTTTCTTTGATTTAATACCTCAGTACTACTACATCAATTTTGGTAGTTAATAAGCAATATGCATGGTAAAGCACTTGCCTTACTAGGGTCAGACCCGACAAAGTCTGGGGTGTAGCTGTATTCCTGTGCAAACTCTGCAGGAAAGAAGGCTGGATTGGCTCTATCTGTACAACTTAAACTTTATTTGTGGTTTTCTGTGGCTTTAGTACTTCTAATCTGTGAATCTTGTTCCTCATTACCCAGGTTCAAGATACTAATTCTACACAAACAGAACTTTCTTGTTGGTTGCTGTTTTTCCTGTGCGTGTGAAGTATTCTCCATTCTTACACTTCGTACACACTCAACTTATTTCAGCTTCAAATTTTCTCTGAACGGTGAGGTACTTGGCAGTAAACATGGAATATCCACACACAATTTCTGCCATTGCCTAGGTTTTGGTGGTTGCTCACACTTGTTTATTTTTTTGGCAATGGATTATGGTCCTTAACTACCATCAGTAGTCAAATAACTGAATGAGATTATACAGCAGTGCTGTGAAAACTTTTCATGCTAGCTATGATCTGTACATGTGTGGATATCTTTGAAAACAGTCACCTCATTCATTAACCACTGCAACAGGCTCCAACTTTACCACTATTTAGTTTTTGAAATTAATGCGGCATTCTCTACCTAACTGAAACATTGCTTTGACTGCCTCTTTCTTTAGTTTTAAAAAATAACACGAAATAGTTGACTCTTGTAATGTGTTCTAACTTGGAGTAGATCTATTGGCTTATTTGAATTCTAGTTTTCTGCTTGAGCAGCAAATTGCAGGTGTCCACAAGGGAGTCTCTCTTTAAACTTGAAGAATGTGGTAGGCTTAGTATGTCACTTAAATTTTATTTCTAACTTGATTATGATGAGAGTGAGAACCCTATGGCGTTTAGCCCCTTTTGCTGTACAGTCAGTCCTTGAGTTTTCCCCTTCAACTTTAATCCCCCGCCCCACAAAAAAAGCCAAGAGTAGTAACCTTGTGTGTCGGAGAAGTATCAGGGACAGAAGATGCCAGAGAAGTTTACCGTGCTGCATAGGCTTATAGTGTTCCAGACCTCCATCTTCACTGTGGCTTCCCAGCCACAGAGGTGATGCACAACTGGCTTCAAAACTCTTGACTTCAGCTATTAATTCTAATAGTGAGTTCTGCTTTGCTCTTGCTAGGTTTTGCATTACTTATCATGGGAAAAATCAAGCATTTTATATAGTTGATCTATCATAGTGAGTTGATTGTAGCTTTAACTATGGCTTTTTTGAAGTGTAGTTGTCCAACAGTGAGGTAGCATGATAATGGAGACTAAACCAAGGTGTGGTGCTCGCTGCTGCTGTGAACTGTTGTGATCATGTGCAGTTGTGCTTGCCTGTAACTGATATGAGGAGTGGTGGGGGCAGAGAAGGGTGTATGACAGGGATACATATGCTGGTGAGTCAAATATGCTCTTCTCAGCTGGACACTTCTCAGCTTTGTTCTGGTAGAGACATCTTTGTTGTGGACTAGGGAACTAGCAGCCTTCTGAATGCAGAAGTGTGCAGGCAGTCTTCCCGGTGGCAGGCTTTACTCAGTTTTAATCTGATGGGTATGAGGCTCATTCTGTCACCATTTTCTGGAGCATTCTTAAGCTCTCCCGAGAGTAATTATTGTGGAGGCTGCAATATGTATCTGGAAAAGGAACTACTTTTCGTAGTATTTTCAAAGCATGATGTCTGGTGTGCAAAAGTCATCTTTGGGTACAAGAGAAACAAAACGGTGATGTGGCTAGAGTATGACAATTTGGGAAAATAAGTCTCTAATGCAAACTGGTGTATACAGCAAGCTTGAAGAAAGACTGAAGTCTTTGCCAAGCAATGTAAAATACCTTATCAGTTTCGTGGACAAAGCAGCTTCCATTGAAGAAGATATGTGAATAGAAGAGCATGCTTCTGGCTCTTTATTATTTGATAGTTGATAACTAGTCAAAGACAATATTGTATAATGAGGTTGGTGACTAAAGGTTCTGAAGAAACTTTGACTTTCTGCCCCTTGTGATACTGGTGTCGTCAAGACTAGACCTCAGGAAATGGACATGTTCTTTGGAGATCTAGAGCTTGTATATGTTTATAGATAGATTTGAGGAGTTCCCACCACAAAATAAAGAGCTGATGGTGCAACGCCTCTGCAAGACACAGATCTGTTTTGGAAGCAGCAATAAACCCAAGGGAAATTTTAGGAAGCAGTTCTTCTAATAAATAATTTCATAGCCACTTGCTTGTAGTCTTGATTTGTATGTAGGTACCCTAAAAACTGTTGCTACTGAATAGGTCACTATATAGTGACTATAGGTCACTATCTATAGCTTTTTTTCACTCAAATGCTTTCTGACAAGAGGACTCTGATAAGTGCTTGGCACCCATGTCTTCTGTGTCAGTAAGCAAAAATGTTTGGGATCAGGAGTGTGAATGGATTACTCTTGAGTAAGGCTTCTGTTAGTTACAGGTCCGTGTCATGGTGTTCACTGTAAGAAAGTGTTTAAAATTCTTTTAAGAATATGCATGTGTTAAGGACAAGAGGGGAAGGGGGAATAAAACAATGTTTTAACTAATGCCAGCAAGTTTTATCTGTCTTTGCATCCTGTTTAAGGAAGGCAAAAAATGATTAAAAATTGGTATGCTGTTGAAGGGTACATAGAAAAGATACATCTCTTGACATCCTTCCAAAATTACTATTTAAAGACAGTTTTGTAATGTCGATGTGTAACAGCTTTCTGCTAGCCTCAGTTTTCTTCCTAGTGGAATAGTTCCAGCCCTCACCTACAAATTAGTTTGTCCTGTGATACTGTATGGAATAAAAATAAGTATCAGGAGGACACACTGAAAAACAATTAGCTGTAAATTTCTGACCAAAGTGCACACACAGCTTGGTTCAGCTATGACTTTGCCCCTTAAAGTGCATCAGAAGACATGAGCTTGCATGGACACACTGCGCCTCCAACACAGTAGATGCACACTGAGGACACTTCTATAGGAAAGTCCATGATCCACATCTCAAACTGAAGCGTTTCTGAGGCTGGGTCAGTGCTGGAAGGTGTGTTACCGGCATGGAGGGCAGAGCATACCTGCCTGGCAAGGTGCAGGTGGATCTCAAGTCAGTGCTGTGCGAGCTGTCTGCGGGAGAAATGCTTGAGAACAGTCACCTTGAAACTGCATGGATGAAAACTATGCAGGATTAATGACAGTCCCGGGCATTTTCACTTAAATAGTGAGATACGGGGCTTGAGCTCTAATTGCTTTTGTCGTTTTGCAAAGAAAACCAGACTGGTGTCATAGTGCCTGCCTGGGCAACACTGCGCACAGGCTCCAAGGGGGCAGAAGATGTGCTTAGTCGCCTTGCGGGGCATGGAAAGCGCATAGCTTGTGTTGTTAGGGCTCTGGCTCCTATAATTTCTAGTAGGGGCTTCATGGTCCTGATGCAAAGACTCGTATCTCCTCGCCTGGGAGAGGTGC
>NW_009929003.1:0-1034 GCF_000696875.1 Nestor notabilis
CAGCAGGAAATGAGAACCGGTTTCTTCATGCTGCTGGGGACCACAGCGGAGCCACTTCCTCCCCCCAGCACCACGTGCCTGCGCCCAGGCCCCGACGGGATGCAGCCACCACCCTGTTTGTACCCAAACCGTGCCACATCCTGCCACCCAGCCCAGCCCTGCTGCCAGAGCCTCCTCCATAGGGACATCCCCAGCATCCCCCTGCCCTGCCTGCATCCTTGTCATGGGGAACCCACTGGAGGTCCTGTCTCACTTGGTCCGGTTTTTCCAGGTCCTGCACATGGACAGTGGAAGAGATGGTCCATGTGGCAAATGCCACCATCCCCTCTCTGCTGAGGACACTCAGTAGTGTCCCATGGAGGGTGCCACAGGTGCTGCCAGAGGTGGGGTGTTTGGGTGCGTGGTCCCTCTCGGCACAGCCCTGTGCCTTGGTCTGACCCTCCTGGAGGGTCTCACCCATCCCAAGGGGACCACAAGAATGGAGCTCCCAGCAAAGGGGACGTTGGGTGCTGCTGCCACCTCGTTCACCCTGGGACCCACCCGGGAGCTCAAGTCCAACCCTGGTGGCTTTGCAAAGAGGCTGTTTCTGACCCTGCAGCCTAATTTCACCCTCCCTGCGTGATCCACCCCCTGGGCTCCTCTCCACCCACATCTCCTGGTTTTGGCTTCTTGTGAAAGCAGCTCGACAGGTCCCCAGTGTGGGACCTCTCCTCTTGGACCTGCTCCTCTGTGGGCAACCAAACCCCTGTGAGATGCCTTCTTCCCCCCAGGACATGGGTGTCCCCAGCCCTATCCTCAACATCAGGGCACCCCAAAACTGGTGGTTAAGGGTGACGTTAAGGTGGTTAAGCGCTGCTCATTGCCTCCACCTGCCATCGTGCCAGCTCGCCCAAGGCAAGCCTCAGCTCCTTGGGGCTGCACCACCAAGAAATGGGTCATTTGGGAAGTTCAATCACCCACGACCTGAGCTGAGCTCCCGGCACAGCCCAGGCCATGGTGGGTGCCTCATTCAAGGCTTTGCTGCTCCCCCCACG
>NW_009929003.1:1173-3121 GCF_000696875.1 Nestor notabilis
CCGCCTGGTGCCGTTTGGAGAGCGGAAACCACGACACATCCTGCCGGGGCGGCCCCGGGGGGCGGCGGGGCCAGGGTTGTGCAGTGGTGGCACCGGGGGATGTGGTGACGCTCCAGACCCTGCCCTGACACCAGGTCTCCAGAGGAGCACTGGGCTCCTCAGTGTGTCAGCAGCCTGTGTCCCCATCCCTCACCCCACGTAGCTCTGCCAGGACTGGGCTGGCTGAGGCTGGGAGCGTTGAGCATAATGACACAGATGGATGGGTCCAGTTTTATCTCCTGTCTCCCTCTGACACCCCCTGCCCTCCACCTCAGCGACCCCTGGATGGGGATGTTGCTGCTGGGTTCATGTCTGGTGGGATGCTGACATCCTGGGAATGGTGGTATCCCCATCCTCTCACTGGTGTCCTCATCCTCCCACCAGTGTCCCCATCATCCCACTGCAGAGCAAGCACACCCAGTGCTGGGCGAGCAGCGGGTGCTACAGCCCCAGGGGGAGGTTTTTGGGGCTGACCCCCTGCCCTGACACCCATCATCCCACAGAACTCCATGAACCTGCCCCCAGACAAGATGAAGCTGCTCAACCAGTATGACAACGAGAAGAAGTGGGAGCTCATCTGTGACCAGGTGAGGTCCGGGTGTCACAGCATCCCCGGTGCCATCCCTGTCCCCTCATGGTGCCGAGCTTAATCATTAGCTTAGTCATTAACCTGATTAAGCCCTGGTGCAGTGCAGGGGTGGGGACAGGGACACGGTGGCTGCTGTGGGGACAGTGGCACGTCCCTGTGCCGTGGGCAGGAGGTTTCAGCGTCTCTCTGGGGCTCGTAGGAGCGTTTCCAGGTGAAGAACCCACCATCTGCCTACATCCAGAAGCTGAAGAGCTACTTGGACACGGGTGGTGTAAGCAGGAAGGTGAGGGCTCCCCCTTGCACCCCTTGTCCCCGCCTGGGTCTTGCGTAGGGACAGTGCCAAGGGCTCTCCATGTCCCACAGTTCAAGAGGCGAGTGCAGGAGTCGACGCAGGTGCTCCGGGAGCTGGAGATTTCCTTGAGGACCAACTACATTGGGTAAGGATGGAAGCGTCCTTGTTGTCACCAGCCCTTGCTGCTGACAGCGATGTCCCCAGCATCACTGGGACAGGGACAGGGAAGCTGCTGGCTTCTGGCTGTGGGGACGTGGCCTCATCCCACCCCTCTGGGGTGACTGATGGCAGGCTGGGGGTGCTGAAGCAGCCAGCAGTGCCATGGGTGCTGTAGGACCTGAAACTCATCTTGGCTTTCTGGTACTCCCTGGATGCTAAACGGACCTTGGCTGCCACCCTGGGTGCCCTGACCCCTTGTTGTGTGGTGGGTGCTGAGCCATGGGCACCCATGGTCCCACCACCCAGGGTCAGTGGGGGGTGACTGATGGCAGGCTGGGGGTGCTGAAGCAGCCAGCAGTGCCATGGGTGCTGTAGGACCTGAAACTCATCTTGGCTTTCTGGTACTCCCTGGATGCTAAACGGACCTTGGCTGCCACCCTGGGTGCCCTGACCCCTTGTTGTGTGGTGGGTGCTGAGCCATGGGCACCCATGGTCCCACCACCCAGGGTCAGTGGGGGGCGACCTCGTGTCCCCAGCGTGTCCCACCCTTGCTGGGGACCTCTGACCAGGGGGTGGCTCTGCTGAGGGTCTGGAGGGGGAAAAAGGGAGGATGAGGAGGGCTCGTGGAGCCAACTTATCCTCTGCATCCCTCAGCTGGGTCCAGGAGTTCCTCAACGAGGAGAACAAGGGGCTGGACGTGCTGCTGGAGTATCTCGCCTTCGCCCAGTGCTCTGTCGCGTACGTCCCCACCGGCTGCCCCTTCCCAAGGCCGGGATCAGATTCCCCCGGGACACAGAGGGTGGAGCTCTCCTTCATCACTGGAGTGATGGAGCTAAGGGTGCTCTATGGCTGGGGTCGAGCAGAGCACC
>NW_009929004.1:0-3441 GCF_000696875.1 Nestor notabilis
TGAGGTGTCCCTGCCCATGGCAGGGGGTTGGAACTGAATGATCTTAAGGTCCTTTCCAACCCAAACCATTCTGTGATTCTATGATTAAACTTCCAGTTTTAGCAGCAGATAATCTAAATTTATCCTTCTAAATTTGTCCTGAATTCCACACTGAAATATGCCCAGGTGCCCCCAGTGATTAAAGTGAAGTAGCTTCTACCTGCTTGGTTTTCAAAGCAATGTAATAGAAAAAACAGGTTTTAGGGGGTACAAACCATCACTTCCCTCCTCATCCCTCCCACAAACTGCAGCACCCACCTAAATATCCTGGAAACTGAACTGTCTCCCTGGATGTGCCAAGTTAAGAAAAAAAACACAGCATATTCTGCATGTCTATAAGCAACCACTCCACTGCCAAGCTGCAGTCACTAAATTCATAGCAAATGAAGCAGAGACTGGGTTGTCTTCACAGGACAGTTCCCCAGTGTGAAAAACCCAACATAGACAAGAAAATCCAGAGCACTTAATGCAAAGCACCAGCTGTGCCACCACCTCTATCAAACCACGTGAAACATGAGTGCAAACCCAATAACAGAGAACTTTCCCCTTTTTCCCTCTGCTTAAAACAAACAGTAACATGGAACTCTGCTCTCAGAAACCACACAACCTCAGTTTGTTTTGTAGTTCAATACCTTAATGACACATGCCAATCTTGGTTTTCATACATTTTGTTTAAATCTTGGGATAAAACCATGTGTGAAGTGTACAGCACATTGAACAGGCTTCCTCTTAGAAGCTTTGCAGCATAATATGATGTACTTGAAGAGGAAACCCCTTATTTTCTCCCTTGTAAGTTCACTCTCTCCTCCACCCCCATCAGTATTCAGAAGCATTTCACGGCATCAAACACATCTCAAACAAATCCTTTTGCCTTCCCTTTGCAGGCACTGAAGCTCCCATCAACTACAGCTCCTGCAAATGCAAAGAAACAACAGCAGAAAAGTAATGAAAATCTTGAATGTAGCTCTCCTAATGGGATGTAACAGCTGGAACAAAGATCTAACACAGCTAGGGAAAGGCATCCCTTTCCTTTGCAGCTGAGGAGATGTGGGAATGGCAATGACATGCTTTTCAGAGCAATACCACACGGGCTCAGTTACGTCAAGAGTAAATCCATTCAGTTTGGAATACAAAGATTATGTCCCTCCAGCTGACAACTCTGCTAACTCAAACCCCACTGGTTTGACTCAGAGATAACACATTCACAATAAAGATGCTACAATTGGAATTTAATTAATTCTACTTATGCAAAACCATAGCAAAATTCAGCCCATTCATGCAGAGCTGGGTTTGGACAGGAACTTCTTTTACGAGCAAAAGGAAACAATTCTGAAGAAGCAGGGAGACAGCAGCTGAGCGTTAAGATGTCTTTTTAAAAGCCTTTTAAAGAAAGAAATACAGGAATCCCTTTAAGAGGGGTAATACATAAAATACCGTGTCACTGGCATGGAAACAGCATATTCCACTTCTCTATGAAGAAGGCAAAAAAAGACTGTGATCACACAGGGTTTGGGTTGGAAGGGACCTTAAAGCTCGTCCAGCTCCAACCCCTGCCACGGGCAGGGACACCTTCCACTAGAGCAGGTTGCTCCAAGCCCCTGTGTCCAACCTGGCCTTGAACACTGCCAGGGATGGGGCAGCCACAGCTTCTCTGGGCACCCTGTGCCAGCACCTCAGCACCCTCACAGGGAAGAGCTTCTGCCTCAGAGCTCATCTCAATCTCCCCTCTGGCAGGTTCAAGCCATTCCCCTTGGCCTGTCCCTACATCCCTTGTCCAAAGCCCCTCTCCAGGTTTCCTGGAGCCCCTTTAGGCACTGGAGCTGCTCTAAGGTCTCCCCTTCAGGAGCCTTCTCTTCTCCAGCTGCCCCAGCCCAGCTCTCTCAGCCTGTGGTACTTCCTTTTCCATTCATAGAGGGAGAAAAAAAAACCTCTTCACCCCACTTTCATTTAAGCACACCCAAAGATCAGAGAGCAATACCTTAGTTCTACATGCTTCCAATTCCTCAAGCACTGAATTATCACCATCTCTGTGTCTTTTCCTCCCTGTGCTGTGAACACCATGGCCCTGAGCCCCTGTGGCAGAGGCAGCTGAGCTCGGGGGACAACACTGCTCCACAACTCCTCTCTTGCACAAGTAGTGATCTGGTTACAAAAGCATCTTCCCCAGTATTGGTACTAACCATATCAAAGGTTGTATCAGCTCTGAACAAACCCTGGTTAGCTCCTTTTTCACCCCATAACTCAGTTCTCCCAAACTCTCTTTGCTGTCCCCTTTAAACGCTTTATAGATCATTCCTGTCTAGACTGAGATACAGACCTCAGAGGTGCTGCTTGGAGATACAGGTTAATATTGCACAGTGTCATTTCCAGACTAACTAAACACAGCTTTACCTCTAACTAGCCCTCAAAATTTGGGGGAAGCTTGGACAGGGAAACCTATTCAACCTGGAACTGAAATCCAAAGAGTTCGCAGCAGTATCACCAAGTCCTTCCTAAGATCTTAGGAAGTGCCAGACTCCGTCTCAATTATTCCTGAACACCAAAGCAGAGTCAGGGCCAGGTACCGGGTACATCCAGCTCATCAGTTGGCTTCATCAGGGATCACACCACAGCAGTGAGAACTCCTGCTGCAGAGAAGGGACATGACCACAAGCAGCAGCACCTTCAGGTTCTCCTGTGCCAAACTTTGCTCCACACACTCTCCAAACTCACCCCTGCAGAGGAAGCAGACACCTCCAGCCTTAACAGTCCCTCCTGCTGCATCCACCACTGGTTGACAGCAACATTCCTCTGGTACTCATCTGTGACTGACACCTTCATGAGCACAGCTTAGGCAGAAGTGCTGCCAGACTTTTCCATTGACAGCCCTGGTACCTCTCCCATCACCTCCTGCAGCGCCCAGCACGTTCTCTCAACACCTACAGTAGCTCCCAATCCACCATCAATGTGTCACCTCCTCCTCACCCAGCACATCAGGCAAGCAATTGCATTATCCATCCCAGCTCCAAGCCCTGCTTCCTCTCAACACCTTCCCTGCTGCCAGACCCAGCCCTGACCTCTGTCCAAGGGCTCTCCAGGACTTCCCCCTCCACAGGTACACTCAGACACATGAAACAGTGGCAGCCCACAGCTCCCCAGAGGAAGAGAGAACGTGTCCCTCTCGGCACAGGAAGCACAACCAGCCATGTTTCTCCATGCACACAGAAGTTAAGCCCTCACTCCCCCCAGTGTCTTCACTATGTGCATCCCCCTTCCTTCATCTCCCCACAAATGCTTACAGATCCAGCAGTAGCACTGGCAGCCTCATAGAATCACAGAATGGTTCAGGTTGGAAAGGACCTCAAGATCATCCAGTTCGAACCCCCTGCCATGGGCCAGGACACCTCACACCAGGCACTGTCA
>NW_009929004.1:3891-5713 GCF_000696875.1 Nestor notabilis
TCCTCCACACACATCCCCACGCCCCCCCAGCCACACCGACAGCCTGAGCCTTGCTCCACATCCCACTATGTTCAGGCCTAGCAGGAACCCTGACAGCCTCCCCCTCCCCACGTACTTCCACCTGCTGCACCCTCCCTGTCCCAACAGGGCAGCAGCAACATCTTCCTGACATCCCCACCCCCAGCAGACCCCTATCACCACCTTATTCCCCCACACAGCCAGCAACTGGACATCCCATCCTCCCATACCCCGTATTTGTGGGTACCAGCAGGTCATCTGCCCCCGCCAGCACCTCCGCTGCAGGGATGCAGGCAACCCTGAGGAACACACAACTTCATCCTCTGTCACACTGCCAGGCCCTGCAGTGACACTTGCTGCCCCTTTGCCATCAGATCCACACACACTTCATACTCCTATGTGACAGCAGTCCTCACACTGACCCACAGACCTCTCTTCTCCCACTTGGTGTAAACACATCCCGCTTCCATGCTCCTGGCCCAGCACAGCCTCATCCCAAATCCAGTGAGGCCCTGAGCATCGCTCCCAGCTCCTTTCGTGCATGCCACCTCCATGGCAGCACTGGCTTACTCCAGTTCCCCATGTATCCAGCCAAACCTCTTTCACTGCATCCACACGAGGACACTTACGCCTCATGCCACGTCTACTAAAACTATCCCCATCCCTCCCGTTCTGCATTCACATACTCCACACCTCCCACATCCTGTGTGCTACAGCTCCATCTCCCCCCCCAAAACACTCTAGTGCTTTCCTGCCTTCACACACTGCTCCCCACACCCCCCTATGCACGTTCCCAGCCCCATAGCACCAACGCTTCCCCCTGTACACACAATCCCCAGCCTCATGTATATCCCATCCTGACCTGATACACGTCAATCCCTGTCCACAACCCTCTGCCCACCCCATACACGTGTATCCCTGACACCGGGCACCACAGCCCCACATCATCCCTCTGCACGTATATCCCTGACCCCACAGAGCACAGTGTTCCCCACCCCAGCACTAAAGCCCCACACCTCCCCTTACACATAAGCACCTCCAGTCCCACAAACCACTCTCCCTCCTTACACATATATCCCCTATATGATAGACACATATACCCAACCCAGAGCACTCCAGCATTTCCAGGCACATCTCTCCCCATGCAGGTGAATCCCCTTGCCAAGGGACACCTCTCAGACCCCATGCACCACAGCTCCATCTCATGCACCCCACTCCTCACATGCACCCCAAACACACACACTACAGCCCCAGCATGAGGTTAACACCTCCCCACTCTGTACACCCAGCCCAAACCTTGCACCCTGCAGCCTCAGCACTTACCCTTGCACCAACACTGTGGACCCTAGACATCCAGCCCCACAGCCTCCTCAGCATTGCCTCCAGGGCACAGACCATCACCCAGAAGTAAGCCAGAACAACACAGAAGCAGCAGCACATCCTCTCATGCACGCATCCCACCTAGCAAGGGGGCTCCCCACCCAGTACACTCCCCTCCCACATCCAGAACACTACAGCCCCAGCAGCAGGGCCAGGAGCCTCATCTCCCACTCCTGCACATGTGCACTCTCGTACCCTGTGGGCTACAGCCACAGAAAGGGAGGCAGCAGCCCCATCTCCCCAAACCCATCGCCCCACAGCCCATCTCGCCCTCCCAGCAGGGCCCCCATACACCAGCAATGCCCCATGGCTTCCCTCCCCATCCTCCGAACTGCTCCATGGCGCATCTGCCCTTCATCTTCCCCACAGCCCACCCGCCCAAGGCCGCCTGCAATGGCCCACAGCCTCATCTCCCCCCTGTCCA
>NW_009929004.1:6225-6483 GCF_000696875.1 Nestor notabilis
CCCCCGCGTCCTCCCTCCCTACATGACCCCCAGCTTTGTTTCTTCCACTCCCCTGTGCACACACTTCCTTCACAGACCATTTCCCCATGCTCTCTCCCTACAGACCTGATGCACAGCCCACCTCCCTGTGCCACCACAACACTGCCCCATAGCCCACCTCCATATACCACCACAACACTGCCCCATAGCCCACCTCCATATACCACCACAACACTGCCCCATAGCCCACCTCAATATACCACAACAACACTACACCAT
>NW_009929004.1:6911-7237 GCF_000696875.1 Nestor notabilis
CCACCACAGCCCTGCCCCACAGCCCCCCTCCATGTACCACCACAACACTGCCCCATAGCCCACCTCCATATGCCACAACACTGCCTCACAGTCCATCTCCATAGGCCACCACAACACTGCCCCATAGCCCCCAGCGCTGCCCAGAGCCCACTCCCCACCTCTCCATGTACCTCTCCTCCTACAAAGCGCTGCCCCGCACCTCACAGCTGCCCTCCACAGTGCGACCCCACAGCCCACCTCCCCATGCCACCACAGCACTGCCCCACACCTCACAGAACGGCCTCACGGAGGGCACCTGGGGAGCTCGCTTCACCCAGACCCCTCCT
>NW_009929005.1:0-18485 GCF_000696875.1 Nestor notabilis
GCTCCGTCCGGGCACACGGGCGCTGCTCCGCGCCGGGTTTGGCTCTCACGTTGAGTTACGGAGGGGCGACAGCTGGTGTGTAACATGCACCCGATCCCCGCGCATCGGAGGAGTTCAGAGGTTTTTAACACCTAAGTGGCCACTCGTTAAATAATTATCCACCTTCGCTTCGTAGCTTGAGAAGTTTACCTGTTCTGTTTGGGTTTTTCCTCCTGGAAAGCTGGTACCTCCCGGTGCTTTGTGGCACCCGCTGCCCTGGCTTCGCTGTCAGCGTTTCAGAACCAGGTGCTGTTGAAATGCAGCAAAACTGAACTCAGGGAGAGCGAAATGGCAGCGAGGGTTAAGTGGTTTTGCTCCCTTTGGGTGTTCTCTGGCAGTGCTTGGAAATTTGTAGTGATAGTTACTCACAGGACAAGGGGGAATGGCTTTAAGCTAGAATGGGGTAGATTTAGATTAGACATTAGGCAGAAGCTCTTCCCTGTGAGGGTGCTGAGGCGCTGGCACAGGGTGCCCAGAGAAGCTGTGGCTGCCCCATCCCTGGCAGTGTTCAAGGCCAGGTTGGACACAGGGGCTTGGAGCAACCTGCTCTGGTGGAAGGTGTCCCTGCCCATGGCAGGGGGTTGGAGCTGGAGGAGCTTTAAGGTCCCTTCCAACCCAAACCAGTCTGGGATGGTTGAGTCTGAGCATGAAGTTGCCAGCGCTGTGTTTGCAGCAATTTGGGGGGGTTATTGCAATGAGAATCCAGCACAATTGAGGTATCAATGATTTCACTTGACTTGGGGGAGTATTAAGTAGCTTTTCTATTGCAGAATGTGTGATTATGTTGGAATAAAACCTGCAGAAGTTCAGAAGCCTTGTTCCTGTTAAGAAAAAAATCCCAAAACCACTCATGCACATGATAGTTATACAGTAACATACAGCTCAACATGAGGAAGAACTTCTTCCTGTTGAGGGTGGAAGAGCCCTGGCACAGGCTGCCCAAGGGGGTTGTGGAGTCTTCCTCTCTGGAGACATTCAAAACCCACTTGTTCCTGTGTAACCTGTTCTGGGTGCCTTTCCCTTGGCAGGAGTTGCAGTGGATGATCTTCAGAAGTCCCATCACCCGTAATGATGCTGGGATTGTGTGATTTGATGTAAATTCCAGATGGGAGCAGGTTGTTCTGTCTTGATACAACAGGTAGACAGGAACTTCAAATAGAACATGTGGTTCCTGTCTTCTGCAGATGAAGAGATAGCTGCTTGCTTTGCCTCCTTCCATATTTCCATCAAGTGGGCTGTAGATAGATATTCTAAACACTGAAGACCTGTGTGGCCAAGTCCTAGTGCTGCATTTGAGTTTAGGTTCTTTAGGTCCAAGTAATGTCGCATCTGTACCCACCTTTTTCTCTTAGTACAAAGTTTGACTTGGAAAGCAGGGAAATATTCCCATCCTGGGAGCAATGTCTTGACCTGGGAACCCCACATGCTTTCCCACACTGGGGTTCAGCGCTGGCAAGTCGGGATGTGTGTGAGGTAGGAGGGAGTTGGCAGGACATCCTGGAGCCATGGCCAGCATCTCAGCTAAGCCTGGCCTCAGCCACTTCCTTTTTTTAAATCCAGCTGTATTCACACCCCTCCTCTGCACTGGAGTTTGCAGTGGCCTCCTGGCTCCACACAAGTTCCCAGTCACAGACCAATTTTTCCTGTTTGTGCTCAAATTCGAAGCTTTGGAATGCTTAATAGTGTGGCGTTTTGTCCAAAGGTGATTAAATGCTCTTCCAAGTGTTTATTAAATTCACTTTTAACCTGTTTGATCTTAACTTGCCTCTGCTTGAGCCTGAGGTAAATAAGGCTGCTACAGTGCTTCTCATGAGTGATCTTCTAGTCAGGTTAGTGTTCAGTTCAATGGTCCCGATTCATGGCATTTATGATGTAATATCTCCTGAGGCTTTCCTCAAGCTTTGGATTACACATCACCTTTTTCCCATCCTCCATGCAAAAGGGGGCCTTGGAATGTGTCAGTATTGCTGTTTAAATGCATGTTGGCTTCATAAGTGTGGTTGTGCTGGTGAAGCTGACACCGCACAGAATCAAAGCGGTGCTTTTGGCTCCCAGCACCAGAACTGTTGCAGTAAGCAGGTTTGTCCTTCCACTCCCTCCCTCCAACCAAAAAAAAGAATTGGAAGGAATAAAAGCAGCAGTTGAGGTGTTTCAGGCTCCCCCACAACTGAGGACTGGGAATTCTTTATGGCTGGTTTTCACTGAGAACTTGCTGCTTGTTGGGAGTTACAAAGAATTACTTTAATTTCATATATCAGATTCTAATCTAGAGCAGCTTTTTAACTAGGCTGGGAATTAGAAGCATTTCTGCCAGTAGTGAGGAGGAATTAAATCAGCTTTCCAGGTCACTTTTGCATGTTTGCTGCTTTGTTTTAAAGGAGTGCTCCCAGCCAAGTACTCTGAGTTGCGCTGGTGCAAGGACAAAAAGGTTTGTGGTTTCTTCTTTTCTTCCTTTTTCAGACAAGAGCTTTGGGAGGATTCTTTCACTTCCCCCTTTACAGTGTCGCTTCAAGTTTTGGATTAGTGTGACCCTCTATATGCTTGAGGAGGGAGGGTGTTGGGAATGCTGATCTTTAACAGTCTTATCCTACAGAGGAGAAGACTGACCACATTCACACAGGGAGTTTGGACTTGCGGCTCTAAGGAGCTTCCTTCCAGCTCTCTTGGTTTTCAGTCAGACATTAGGTCAGAGAGAAGACAGAACTTTCTGCTCTTGGAACTAAACTGCAGTATTTTCTTCTTTCCTGTATGTTGTTTGCATTTGCTGCAAAGACCCCTGTACCCAACAGGAAACTCCCTGTCCCTGTAGACCTGCCCCTCCACGCTTGGCTGAAGGTCACCCGAAAGGCAGCAGTGGCCACAGCAGCACTTGGTGAGGTTCAGCTGGAGCAGGCTGCTGCTGGGACCTTCTCCAAAGTCTGCCAGGAAATCCCTGGGAGTGCTGGCAGCTTTTTCTTGGGGAAGGATGAAAAAGATTTGGTCCAGTTTGTTGCTTTTCTCTGGGAAATCCAATCTTGGTTAATCCACTGCATTGTCTTTTGTTTCAGTCCGATTTTCTGGACATGTTCCAAATCAAATCCCAGGGACTCCAGACCAGTGGTTTCTTCAGTAACCTTTTCTCAGCTGAGAGTTGGAATCTGCTAATGCAGGGAATAATGGGAGTAGTTATTGTAAATGAATTAAACTCCTATTTTGCTACTTGGAAATTAACTTTCTAAAGCCTTTCATCTGTTGGTCCTGGAATTAGACCTCCCTGGTTTAGAAGCTAATCTGGAAGCGGGAGGCTGAGATGAAATACCTCCTTTTTGTACTTCCTTCTCTGTTACTACAATCTTTAATGTCATCTTCTCATCATCGTTTTTCCCAACATCTTTTCTTCCCTGTGGCTCACCAGTTCATACCTGCCAGGGCCCTGTTGATTCCTGTGCCTGCTGGCTGGAACGATTGCTTTTCTTTTTGCTCTTTTCACCCTGCACATATGTAATGTTAGAAAGTGACACAGTTGTTGTTGTACCACAGATGCGAATGTCATTTATAATCAGTTTAAAAAGTTGTACCTGTATATAATCTGTTCGGAATAACATATATATAATCTATAACCTGTATATAATCTTTACTGTTTATCTAAATTAATACAGCAGACTGTGGCAACTCTGCATCACAGGCCAAGATGTTGTAAGTGACTGAACATCTCCTATTCTCACTAATGCTCAGCACTTCCAGTATCTGAAGGGGGCTACAAGGATGCTGTAGAGGGACTTTTCATCAGGGACTGCAGTGATAGGACAAGGGGTGATGGATTCAAACTGAACCAGGGGAGGTTCAGGTTATAAGGGAGAAGTTCTCTGCTGTGAGGGTGCTGAGGTGCTGGCACAGGGTGCCCAGAGAAGCTGTGGCTGCCCCATCCCTGGCAGTGTTCAAGGCCAGGTTGGACACAGGGGCTTGGAGCAACCGGCTCTAGTGGAAGGTGTCCCTGGTCGTTGCAGGGGGTTGGAACTGGATTAGCTTTAAGGTCCCTTCCAACACAAACCAGTCTGGGATTCTAGGTATCAAGCCTGAGAAGTTGGGAGAACACTAGGAAAAGGATATAACTGTGTGAACTGAACAGTGAGTTCACCGAGGTCTCTCCTGAGACTTCATGAGAGCTGGTTCACTTTAATGAAGTTTTCTTTTCCCACACATGCTTGTTGGTTATCAAGGATTCACATCTCATTCCTCTGATGAAGGTGCATGAGCTTGGAATATGAGCTTCGGGATATATTTAGCTGATCTTTTGGCTAACCTGGGTAAGAGAAATCTTAACATCTTGGCTTTTTTTCCTTCTTAAACACTTAATGAGTCTCTCCTGGGGGAAGGAGTGCAGGTGGTAAATTCGCTTTCAGGCTTTTTTTCACATTAGGGAGAACTTACTTGGACCTGGGTTTGTAGGATAAAAAGTGCTTTCAGGCCACCCCCGAGCTGCAGAGCACTTCCTGAGCTGACAGGCTGCTGCTCTCCCGACAGTGGCTGCGCTGCTCTTTTGGGAGCTGGGGAAGCTGCTGCTGGAAAGGTTTATGGTTCAGCCTCCTCATGGAGATGCTTGTCCCTATGAACCAACCTGCTACTTCTTGGACTTCTGTCAAATGGTGCATGTGCTACATATGGGAATGCCGGAGCAGCTTGGTGCAGGCTGTGTGCCTGAGTGCAGCCCGGCAACTCCCTGCAGTCCTGGCTGTGTTCTCCACATTGTGTCTGGATGGAGGCTGGACTGGGAGCCACTGGGAGCCAAGGATCCGATCCATCAGCTCTGCCTCAGTTAACTTTTCCTGCTCTGAAAGGCACTGTTCTAAAGAGATTTGACAGCACATTGTCACAGCTTGACTGCATTTTCAAGCTTGCATCCTTTACTTGGGAAATAAAAACACTAAAAAGCATGGAGCAGGCTCAAACCAGCGCTCCCAGCAGGCAGGTGATCCCAGGTCATTCTCCTCCAGCCCTCGGGAAGTGGTGGCAATGGCTGCTGCCAGTGCAGCGCTCAATGGGAGAGCTATGAGATACCATGTGCACTTCCGATATGGTGAGACAAGCCTTGTACATCAAAGTGATAGGGGAAGGAGAAGTGCAAGCTCCCAAGGAACACACCCAGCCCTGGAATACTGTGGCAGTGAAATGCCACTCATGGTGCGGGTCTGGGTTTCTCAGTCGCCTTTTTTATGGTTCCCTTGTTTGTCTGAGCTCCTGGTCTGATGGACTTGACAAGAGGCTGAGTCATGAGTTCTGGGTTCTCTGCCAGGAGAGTTTTAGACAAATAAAGGTGCCATCAGCTTTGGTGCCCTTCATTACCCCAAGGTTATCTCCCAAGGATGTGCTCAACCTTAATGTTTAAGGTGATGTCAGGTGAGGCTGAAGAATGCTGGAGGAGTATGGTACAGGTACTGTCAAACTGAAGCCTGAATTGAAAGTGTAGAAGGAAGATACTTGGGACTTACTTTGACAGTGCCCTTGTGTTCCTGCTGCAGGTTTGGTTGTACTTGTAAAGCCATTTTTGTGCTGCTCTCTTCATAGGAGGCACAAACAGAGCAGTGTCTGTAGGATATCCTGCTATATGGATGGTAAAGCCTCATATATTTTATTCTGTTTTGCCTCTTTTGTAAGCAGTAGTTTATGGTAGTTTAAAACACCTTTTGGCAGCAGCACAACTTCCCTTAATTTGCTGAACTCCCTCCAGTACATCATGATAGTAAGATCATGTGCACTGCTTTCGTACTCTTGCGTTTGATCTTGCTTGAAACCACTGCCCCACAGCAAGGACCCTGCATTGCAGAGCACAGGACAGCCGTACTCCTTGCACTCCTTCTCTGTCACATTTTCTCTTCCACAGCAGTTGCTGACGCCAGCTTTGGGATCAGGAGGTCAGGGAGTCAGCTGCCCCGACAGGTCTTGTTGTGTACACATTGTTGAAGAATTCCTGCACAATCTATGGTACATCACCTACTACTATCACCCAGCACCTTTTCCTGGTTGCTCTTGTTGGTCTACTGCCTGTCCCAGCCCCAGGAGAAGGGTTTGGGCACTTCTGCAGCCTATGCACTGCAGCCTCTCCCTTCAGCAGCTCCAAGTGAAGGCATTGGCCACCACTGGGGTAGATAGTGCAGAACCCCCCTGAAGCTGCAGCCTTTGCTTTCCAGTGAGTGTCCACCATAATCCCTGAGGGTCAGGTAGAATGAGTGCCCTGACCTGTGCAGATGGCCTGTGGAATGTCCCTCTTGAAGAGGTGCCCTCCCTGCATACCCTTCAGGTCAGGGAGTTCTAAAGTCTCTTTGCATTTTTGCAAAGACCTCATAAGAAAGACTCAGGAGTTGCTTTTGCTGTTACATGGATCTTTCTGTGAGCATCCCAGTCCTTGGGCTGGTCCTATCATGATGGGCTTATGTTCAGTAGGCTGCACAGTCCAAGCAGTAAATATTTATCTTGGGTCAGATGAAATCTTTGCTGTAACAATAGGGATTGTCAATGTTTTGTGAGGGATGGTTTCCCCCACAGCAGAATGCAGCAGCAATTCCACTGCCCCCGTCCGTGCTGCTTCAGCCCTTACCCCTGTTCAGCACAGCTCAGAGAAGCCAAACACAAATATTTCCCACTTGAGCTTGCTACAAGTCATGGGTCTGGTTTGGAATGGGCTGTAGGTCAGCCAATAAATATGCTTAAAGCGGAGTAAAAGTGCTCATAAGTAAATCCAAGCAGTGGTTAATGATTAGCCTTTGATGCAGATATTGATATGGGTTCTGCTTGTCAGCATTATCTGCGAGTTTAGAAACTTTGATCCATCTCAGACTTGTTGCCTGTTTGAAGAAGACAAACTGCTCTCCTGGAGTCAGGGGGTGGAAAACCTGGCTCTGGAATAGTAAGTACTCAGCTTTTTCAGCTCTGAATCATGTTTGTTTGGAGGAGCAGCTCTGTGGCAGCGCAGGGGTTTGGAAGCTGAGTGGAAAAGGCCATGTTTGAAGCTTGGTCCCGGCGTCACTCATAACTGAAACAAACCCCCTCTTGATGGCTGTTTGTTCCAGCATTCCATGCCCTAGAGGTGGTCCTGTCAGAAGAGCATCACGAGGTCAAGTCTCTTCCAAAGACAAGTTCCTTCCCAGAGAATGGCTTGGTTTGGTTGCCCTTTTCCTCATATGGCAGGAGGTCTACTCCCTTGCTGACTTGAGTGAAAGTGGGATTGTATTTTGGCATTTCCCACAGTGAAAATGTAGAGGTGCTCTGTTCCATGGACTAGGGCTATGAATTTGTTCTCCAAACTCCTGCAAGTATTTGCATTACTGCCTGGAAGCTATTTATATGTCACATGTTCCATCCTCTTGGTGTTGTTTGAGATCGTGGAGGAAGAGTAGGAATGTGCCTCTGGTGATGTATAGTTTGGTCTTAACTGTCAGCTGAAACAGAGGTTGACTTCTTGGGCTTAATCGAAAACACAGTGGGATGGATTTTGCTGCTGCTGCCCTGGGTTCTACCCTGCATTTTGTTCAGAAACAGCTTCAGGCTTCTCAAAAACGAGGTGTTTTGAACAATTGAATTTGGTTCCATTCTTGCAAGCTATCAGGTCTGTAGTCAAAAGCCTGCATCTCAAAGGTGACCCTGGCCCACCAGAGCTGGAGCTGGAAGCCCCAGTGTGTTCCTGTAGGAGCTGACGTCAACAACACGCAACTATTGCAGCAACATCTGGCACAGGCCGGAACGTGACAGCCCCAGGGAAGGTGAATGCTTGAGTGGCCACCTTAAAACGCTGTGTTTGCACATGGACACACATCTGAGGAGTCACTGTAGCAAACAACTGCTTACATGTGAAAAGAAGGGGATGAAATGTGCTCCTGGGATTGTTGGTCAAGGAAGCGTTCCCATGTGGTAGAAGCCAATGGCACAATGAAGGTGCTTCTCTCTGATGAGTGTGTGGCAGTACTGGACATGGAAAAATGTGTGTGAATTGCTTAAACCAGTGTGTCTCGTATCGTGTGTGGAACAGATTCCTAAAAATTACCACTGAGTTCTAGAGGGTGGTTTTCATCTTGTGAGACTCTTAAAGCATACCCGAAATCCAGTTCAGAACTTGTACAGATGTTGCCCTTTCTGGGCTAAGTCTCATTATGATGTTGAAAAACAGCCAGAAGGGAAAAATGAGGTTATTTTCCGGGTGCAGAGGTTTGTGTAAATGGCTGGGTTGTTATCAGCTGACCCATTAACTTGTTACCACTGTGCTGCTGTGCCTCAGGCATTGCCAAAGTTCCCAGAAGGGAAGAGGTCTCTACCAAAGGATTTGCAGTATGTTCAAGAACAGGAGCTTCTGGTTCAACTACGGGATCTGTATCTGGGTCCAGCTCTCCAGAGCACAGAGCTGCTCCTCACCATCTGCAAGAACAGATAAGTCCTCACTGTGTGCAGGGTATCAAACTAGATATGCAGTTGTCATGCTCTGGAGGCTGCTGATGGGTGGCATCCTGCTCCCACCAAGCCTGCTTGAGCAGAGAGGCTGGACAAGACTGTCACAGGATGTCTCCTAAACCTCGGTGGTTCTGTGACTGAAAATCTTCACCACCAGTCCTCCTGCAGTGACCCGTGGAACAGGGGCAGGGAGGGTAAGATCTGGGAAATGTCCTTCTGCGAGTCTCCTGAATCATCTGTGTTGATGGACTTTAGGCTCCCTTTTATGAGGCCTGTAATAAACCACACATTCTATTACCCTCAGCATTAGTTTTATCTATGCGAGACAAAGGCATTTATGGTGGTGGTGGATACCATCTGCAATCTTGCACCTATATTAAAGGCCAGGAGATGTACTTTTAGGCCACATTGAGTCATGCTGCATTTTTGCAGCTGCATTTTTGCTTCAGAGTGTGCTTGCTGACTCCTGGTTTCATTTTAGAATCATAGAATCCCAGCCTGGTTTCTGTTGGAAGGGACCTTAAAGCTCCTCCAGTCCCAACCCCCTGCCATGGGCAGGGACACCTTCCACTAGAGCAGGTTGCTCCAAGCCCCTGTGTCCAACCTGGCCTTGAACACTGCCAGGGATGGGGCAGCCACAGCTTCTCTGGGCACCCTGTGCCAGCGCCTCAGCACCCTCCCAGGGAAGAGCTTCTGCCTCAGAGCTCATCTCAATCTCCCCTCTGGCAGATTAAAGCCATTCCCCTTGTCCTGTCCCTACATCCCTTGTCCAAAGCCCCTCTCTCCAGGTTTCCTGGAGCCCCTTTAGGCACTGGAGCTGTTCTAAGGTGTCCCCTTCAGGAGCCTTCTCTTCTCCAGTTGACCCAGCCCAGCTCTCTCAGCCTGGCTCCAGAGCAGAGCTGCTCCAGCCCTCGCAGCAGCTCCGTGGCCTCCTCTGGGCTCGCTCCAGCAGGTCTTTTGTGTCTCCTGAGATTATTTTACAGTTTTACAAGGCTTAAGGCTGGAAGGCACCATTTGCAGTAAGTCTGGTCAGAGCTGCTTTTTGCTGTTCAGCCTGGTGCATGTCCTTCCCACTTCAGGAAACCATGGAGCAACGGTGGATCAGGTATTAACTTGGAAGCAGTACCCTGGCTGATATCCTGTTATACTCAGCATTCCTTAGAGATTTAATGCTTCTGCATGTGACCACTGGATGGTCACATAGAGTAACACATCTGCTTATCCCCTGGGCAGAGACACCATTTAGTGTGAGACAGGCTGGCTCCTTTCATACATATCAGTGCTGTGGGTGGTGTGAACCTACAGGAATCTGGTGCTGTATTCATGAGCACAGTGCAGAATCTTGTATGCAAAAGGGTTCTGTTTTGATTTTAAGACTTAAGTTTTCCCTTCATTAACAACAAAGTCTGTGATAAGCAGAAGAATCCATGCTGGAAGTTGTTCTTGATTGGGGCCTATAAAAGAGGAAGAGAAATTCTTCACTAGGCCTGGGCTTTCTAAGGCAGCACAAGTTATGTAATCTCACAGGATACATGATACAAATCTTGCAAGATACAGTTCTGAATATTAATTTATTCTTTTTTTTTTTTTTAATTAAAAAGTGTGTGAAGTGTATTTTAAGTCTTAGAACTCTTTAACCTGCCAGAGGGGAGATTGAGATGAGCTCTGAGGCAGAAGCTCTTCCCTGGGAGGGTGCTGAGGCGCTGGCACAGGGTGCCCAGAGAAGCTGTGGCTGCCCCATCCCTGGCAGTGTTCAAGGCCAGGTTGGACACAGGGGCTTGGAGCAACCTGCTCTAGTGGAAGGTGTCCCTGCCCGTGGCAGGGGGTTGGGACTGGATGAGCTTTAAGGTCCCTTCAACCCAAACCAGTCTGGGATTCTGTGACTGTGTCTCATTCATTCCTCAGAATACACCAAGGCAGCAGGATGTTTCCCACTCTCTGGCTGTGTGTATCACATCTCCGTGGTCACCATTCCTGTGCTCATTTGTGGAATGTCCCTGCAGAAACCACACAGAGGATAAGGAAGTGTCTTATTTGTTCAAGGGATTACGTAATGTTGGAAAATATGGGTCACGTGCACTTCTTTTCTGTCTCCTCTGCCCTGCTGCTGTCCTGTTTTTCTTCACCACTAATGAGGAGGTTTGGGCAGCTTCTGCTGACCGGTGGGTGCGAGGTTCTCGGTTGGTGTCTGACAAGATGCACGATAAGCAGGCAGCTCTCAGCCATCCCCACATCCCAGCAGGATCCATGAAGCCACTGGGATTTAAAGTCATTCTGCCTTATATCTGCTTAAACACAGCATGGTCCCTGTGGGGAAGAGGAGACCTTCGGGTTTCTGATCCCTGGGTGCTGAATACTGAGCATTTTGTGACATGGGTACATATCGTGACATGGGTTTTGTTCATACTCTGGATGATCTGAGGAAGAGAGTTGGAGCTGGGATAAGTGGCCTGCCAGGCTGTGGACCTGGGATAATTGCTTCAGGAGTCTTTGACATGCACAGGGTTGCTTGAGAGGTTCTTCTGTCGATGCCTCCTGGGAATTGCCTTTGATGGAGACTTGTTAGTACTAGCTCTGAATCCATGCTGGCGTTGGCTGTAAGGAGTTTTGGTGTCTGACATGCTTTTAGAGGAGCCGTTAGCCTGGATGTTGTATAAAGAACTTCTAACGTAGCCTCCTGTGTCAGTTTTGGCATCTCTAACGCCAAGGTTTGCTCTCCACATGAGCGCTTGAGTCACCTTTTGTATGGCACCTTCTCTGCTTTGGAAGCTGATAGGCCAGGTTGGACGGGGCTTGGAGCAACCTGCTCTAGTGGAAAGTGTCCCTGCCCGTGGCAGGGGGGTGGAACTGGATGAGCTTTAAGGTCCCTTCAACCCAAACCATTCTGTGATGGTTCTACGATCCTTATCACCTTTTAACTGGCACCAGCTTTGCCACCAGTTCTGTGTCTGCTGATGCAGCATCTCGCCCTCCTGAACACTAATGTTTCTTGGCGTTTGTTTGCAGTGAGGAGTCCAACTTGTGTTTGACATGTCTGTTCCTGGCCCTCTGCTGTGGTCAGCGGGTGGGAGGCTCTGTGCCAGGAGTGCTCTGCTTTGTTCCCGAGCTGCACTTTTGACTTGCTCAGCTCAGAACAGTCTCTCCAGCTGGGGTGGTCAAACACAGCCAAGGGTGGAATATGTGCAGGTCCTTTGAAAGCATCCAACTGGGGACTTGGGGTTAATTTGGGCTCGCTCAGGTTGGAAGTGCTCATGTGTGACTAGGGTGGTAGCAGAATACTTCAGTTCACATGATTTCTGATGTGTTTCTCCAAAACCTGTTTGCTGTGTCCTGCCTGGTGGTCCTGTGTGTGGGTAAGAGCCGTGCACACAGTTCACCAACAGTCCTCAGCCTCACAACAGCTTTCCCATCTGTCCATCACTCAGAATAGCTCCTTTGCACCACATTTCCATGACAGATGAGTGCTGAGCAGTGTCTGCATGTTGCAAGCCTGTACCTGGTGGTGTTCACAGGAGCTGCCAGCTCCAATCCCGATGCCGTTCCTGGTATCATGCTCTTCCTACTGTTTTGCATCTGTTAGGGCAAGGACTTTTGTAGTTGCATGAAAATGATCTAGTTGGGTGTACCCACTGCTGTGCTGTGAGCTCCAAAGCCTATCACTCACCTCCAGAAACGTTCTCACTTCTAGTACAATGTGGGGGACAGGAAGAAGCAGCTCGTGTCTGCTGTGCTGAGAAGATGGTGTGATTGTCTCATGTCCTGCCAAGAGTGGGGCAGCCTGAAGAATATGTATAGGTGGTGACCCAGAGGTTGGACTCAATGATTGGAGGCATGGATCAGTCTCCAGGATTGCAGTTCTGCTTTCAAAGAAAAACTTGATGTTCACTGGTCTGTGTGGGAATGTGTCCAGGATTCTCTTTACACAAGGGGAGTTCCTGCTTATTCCCGTGCTGCTCTACTCCCCACTGCATTGCTGACACAGCCTTTGTGAGACAGAGACAAACCAAGGAGTAACAGTGTTGGTTCTGTCACCTCTTGCTAAAGGTTGATGTGGTCATTGTGGAAGTAACCTGCTCCACTGAGGCAGGGACTGAGAGGTGGCCAGCACAAGCGGAGGAGCCGTTATAGGACAGGATGGGATAATTGAGTTGGAAGGGACCTACAACAGTCATCTAGTCTAACTGCCAGGTTAGCGTTTGGGACCCTTTGTGAGACAGACCAGGATCGCTCGTGATCTCAATGCAAAGCTTTATGTGTGCTCCAGGTGCTTGAGCCTGTGCTATCAGCATCAGACTCCTCTTGCAGAAATGAGGTCCAGAGCCAGAAGAATCTTGGCAAGGACCCTGCAGTTTTTCCATGCTTCCCAGTAGTATCCTTCCTTTATTGCTTTTCCATCTCCTGGAGTTTGGGTATGAGCAAAACACTTGGCTGCAGAGGAGGCTGCTTCTTGCTCAGCCTACCTACCTCCCTGTACACATCCCTTGCCAGCACTTCTCAGCCTTTCCTCTGATGTGATCGGTCTCACTCTTGGGGTTTCTGCTCTGCAGGATTGTTTTCTCCTGCCTTTCACTTCACTGGGCCCATTAATGACATGGGCTGGCGTGATGCTGTGCTTCATGGAGCTCAGGGCATTGTCCTGTGAGGAACACTCTGTCCTTAGTTGTTTTTTCTTCTTCTTGTTCAAATACTTAGAGATTTCCTGAGGAGTCTGCAGAAGCTGAAGGATGAGGAATGACCGTCCCTGTGTAGGGCAGCAGATCAAGCAGGGTCTCTAACAGAAGGTGACCAGACAGGTTTGCTATGAAAATAAACCCCATCAAAGGGACGTGATTGTGGCCATGCTGAGAGGAAGAGCTCTGGCCCCTCCTCAAGTGATGGGGGTTGTGCTGAGTGAAAGCCACCAGCTTTGCCTTAGCTCTAGAGCTGTGGTTCACAGCAAAGCACAGGACCTTAGGGCTTGAATCCATGCTGATACTTCATTACCTTCTTTTAATCTTAATTTTAATTAAAAGTTGATTAATGTGTATAACTGTGCTGAGCTGTCAAATAATGTGCAACTCTGGGAAGCCTTTGTGAGCCAGCATCTCAACTGGAATGAATCCATGGTCTGAAATGGGACTACTTTAGGGGCTCTTTTTGCCATGTCCGTGAGTGCTGTGTGATAGTTACACGCGGAGGAAGCTCTTGGGGACAGAGCAGCCCTGTGATGAGAGAGACAGATGTGTATTGGAAGTGTGGAATGTGGGAAAGAAACTCAAAGATTTGGTAAGAATAATACAAGCAAGGGGTGGCAGCCAGAGCCCCGCAGGATGGAGGTTTGCAGCTCAGGTAAGTGTGAGAAAACAGCAAAATGAGTCCACTGGGCAGGACAGAGCCCCACAGGCCCCCGTGCGTTCCTCCAGGCTCCAAGGAAGGGGCATGTACTCGCAGAGGGTGACTTGGCCCCACCAGTGTGATGTGACTGTGCTGCCGAGAACCTGAGCTCAACATCGGATGAATCTTTCACCCCCAAACCTCCCTGAGTGGGTGGCAGGAGGCTTTGATCCACCCCCTGCTCACATCCTGCCTCCAGGGTTCGACAGAGGCACTTGGTGAAAGGGTCTCTCTCAGCCTGGGCAGATACCGGCACTTACGGGCTCATGAACAACAGAACATTCTTGATGAGCCATGTTCTCTGCTGTCCGCTTCAGCATCCAGGACCGGGCTGAAATGGTTCCAGCCTTTGATCTGTGATGGAGGAGGATCACTTCTCCTGCATGGCTTTCTCCCCTCATGGAAAACTAACAGCCCTGTAGGTTATTGTTAAGAGCCCATTCTCCTGCTTGTACTGTGTGAGATAGCTGCTGCTGAAGAGCTGCTCTCTCCTTGCTGCCAGCTTGGCTGCGTCTCCCTTCCACGTCCCTGCTGACTGCTTCCATCTCTGCATGTCACCGGCTGCCCAGATACCAGCTCCTTTGGAAGCTGCACACAAGATGTCTGTAGCCCTGCTCAGCTCTTTTTTTGCCCATCATTCTCCACTCCCTGCGCTCTACCCCCAGGCATCACAAGCTGGACATCCTCCAGAGTACTTGTCTTCTCCTTCAAAAGCTTCTGAAACCCAACTGTTTTAAGTAGCTCAGCTGTATCCCTTCTGCTTACACGTGGAGAGGGACAATGTGCTCCTCTCCCGAGCCATTTCCTTCTTGTTCTTGCTCTTCATCCAGGCCCATTCTGGTGTGTAGAGCTTTCAGGAAGCCTCAAATGTCTGGTAAAGGCTTTTGGTTGGGACTCAGCTCTGCTGTGAGCTTGCAAACATCCCTTAAATCCTTAATATAGCATTAAGAGCTCCTTCTGCAGGAGTTGAGCAAGAGAAGGGCAGAAGTGTGCAATTATGGGCTGTGCTGGGCACAGCACAGTCCCTCCTGTGTGGCTGGGTTCCAGCCTGGGGTTGCTGAAGCTGCTTGGGAGAGTTCTGAGGGGAATTTTGGCATTGGAGAACAACAGTGTGTATCTGTAGAACACTTCTAGTACATTACTGAAGCATGATCTGTTTGCTACATGTATCTTTCCAGGGGTCAGGTGCTGGCACAGGGTGCCCAGAGGAGCTGTGGCTGCCCCATCCCTGGCAGTGGGCAAGGCCAGGTTGGACACAGGGGCTTGGGGAAGTTGTCCCTGCCTGTGGCAGGGTTGAGGCTGGATGAGCTTTAAGCTCCCTTCTAACACAAAGGAGTCTGTGATTCCATAAGCTTTAGTGTGCCTGTATAGCTTGCCCCAGAAGGGCTCTGCCTGCCACGTCTGGCTACTCCTGTAGTATGAAAAAGTAGGATTAGGCTGTGCATTAAGGAGCTAAACCTGGATCCTGGGGGAGTCACAGCAAGCGCCCCCATTTGGAAAGGAAGCAGTTAAAGTTGTCCTGTTTGCAGGAAATTGAATAAATGAAGCAGTGCTTAAGCCTCAGGGTGACTGGCTTAAAGCAGTCAGTGGAGACTAGGGCTGAGCCAGGGAACAGTGCAGCAGTGTCTGCAGCTCGCTGCCTCCCCTCCCACCTCCATTTACAGCACTTCAGGGGAATAACAAGGATTGGGCTTGAGACCACAAGCTGGGAGCCTGTGGAGCGCACACAGTTGCCAGCTGGACTGCTGTAAGTAGAGCACTGATAACTTCTGGTTGTCTTTTCCATTACTCATGTGTTTTATACGTGGCATTCCTTTGTGGCACGCAGGACGAGGCGGACGTGATGCGCAAGTGGGAGATCTTTGCCTTTCCAGCATGTTATTTCTGATCTTTTTTCCCTTGGATTACTCTCGGGAGCTTTCATTTGAATTCCCAGTAAATCTTACCAGGTGTTTTTCACCTCTTTTTCAGGAGAACAGAGGGAACTCCTGACCCTGTTCTGGCTAACAGCAGCGCTCGTGGGGAGACCCTAGGTAAGAATCACTCCGGCTGAGTGTGGAGGCAGGACTTTGGAGGCTTCTGCACAGGAGCCAGCCCTGTCAGCATGGCTCTGGTGAACCAGTAACTGGTGTAAAGGAGACTGAAGAGGGTTTTTTTAAGGCTGTGGTGCTTTGGGGCACAGCCAGTGGAATTGGTTTTATTCCTTGCTTTCTCAGCACTAGCATGGGAAAGATGAGGTGCTGTTTTGAAGGGAAGAGTTTGCTGCTCTAATGGGTGTTGATTCAGGACTCTTGTTAATCCTGTCAGACTTCTGATTTGGAAAGGAGCTTCATTCCTTTTGAATGTGGCTTTAAGGAAGCTGTTTGCACACCGTGTTTCAGACCAAGCTGATTTGTGAAGTACTTACTGGGAGCTTGGCAGATCCTTGCCATAGTCTGTCCTGTTTGTGCATGTCCTGTGTTTCTACAATAAAAGGAAAAACTGTGGCAGGATGCTGGATTAACAGGGCAGAAGCAACAGATTGGGAAACTCTGGTGAAGCTTCTGATAATGCCCATCATATTATGGTTAAGACCTCCTTGAGAAGACTGCTTTGTGTTTGGCATCTCAGCAGGTCCAGCCCATTTGCCCATTGTTTCTGTTGCACTGGCAGAAGATACCATCTCTCCTTCCTTTCCTGTGCCCTGGAGTTGCTAACGTGGCTTCCTTGTGTGGGGGGGGGTGAGGCAGCACTGGTTTGCATGTGGGTGGAGGGTGAAAGTACATCCTGATGCTGAGCTTGAGCTGGGAGGTTGCTATTGTCAGATGCTGCTCGAGGCTGCACATCTCCCTGCCCCAGCTGGGTTTGCTGAGCTTCCAAGGTACTCCATTGCAGTGGAGGGGTAGAAACCTCTGAGCAGAGCCTACCAGAGTGCTGAGGTCAGTCCTGCTCCAAGGACAAGTCCTGTGGGTAGTTCTGAATCTTGCTGTTTTCCTTAAGGATTTGAGGGCTCATGAAACGGAGGCTGTGGCTCCTCTGCGCTGGGGTGACAGCACCAGGAGGGAAAGAAAGAAGCCCTGAAGAGAATTTCCTCATTCCTGTCTCCTGTCCCACCCTGTTTGTTTTCTTATGTGGTAGAGCTATTGCAGAGTACAGAAAAGGTCTGTGTGTGTGTCCCTGGTAAGTGCAGCACGGAGGTAGGGGCACCCTGAGGTCTGTGCCCTTCAGGTGGGTAAATGCTTTGACATACCTGAGCCTGCTGCAGCCAGGGTCTGCTTCAGACCCCTCACCAGGATGTGCTCAGGAATCCATACCAAAGCCTCTCTTTATCTCTGTGCAAACATGGGAGCAGGGAGAGACAAGTCACCCATTCAGGCAAAAATACCTGCTGGAGTGCTGGGTTTGTACAAGACTAAACCTATTTAAAGAGCTGGCAATATTAGAAACTTATGTGTGGGGTTTTTCCCCTGCGTGTGGAGTCAGACTTGTTAAAAAGTGCCTTTCTTTTTGTGATACACACAGCTCCAGCTCAGCTTGTCTCTTAGGGTCTGTGCAAGCAAATAGATATTTGCAGCTTGAAATATTACACAGCCATTAACCTGTTGCTGCTGCTGCTCCTCTAGGTGTTGTTTTTACTTCAAAGCACAGGTGGAGACCTCCTAAGTTGTAACTGAGTGACTGATTGTACTGGGGTGTTCCACTGGAAGTGATTTGTTTTTAAACAGGAATGCATCCACATGTGGGTTATCTTTAGTAACATGAAAGGCAGCTCAAGTGGCTCAGTCTGGGTTATTTCCTCTTATTCTACTTAATATCGTACAATGACAGACTGGTTTGGGTTGGAAGGGACATTAAAGATCACCTTCCTAATATCTAATTAATATATCTAAAGAGCTTCTGCCTCAGAGCTCATCTCAGTCTCCCCTCTGGCAGGTTAAAGCCATTCCCCTTGTCCTGTCCCTCCAGGCCCTTGTCCAAAGCCCCTTTCCAGGTTTCCTGGAGCCCCTTTAGGCACTGGAGCTGCTCTAAGGTGTCCCCTTCAGGAGCCTTCTCTTCTCCAGCTGCCCCAGCCCAGCTCTCTCAGCCTGGCTCCAGAACAGAGCTGCTCCAGCCCTCGCAGCAGCTCCGTGGCCTCCTCTGGCCTTGCTCCAGCAGCTCCACATCCCTCTTGTGCTGTTGCCCCAGAGCTGGATCAGGGCTGCAGGGGGCGTCTCCCCAGAGCACAGCAGAGGGGCAGGATCCCCTCCCTGAGCTGCTGCTCACGTTCCTCTTGATCCACCATCCTTCAGGATCTTTCAGTGCTGGGTAACTGCAGTAGGGGATTGGATTTGGTGTTGGAACACTCTTACAGCAGGGTGAGGGTGAGAGGGAGCTACACAGGTGAGCACCAAGTGTGCTGTCTGTAACCTCTACCAGGACCCTGCTCATCCACATGCAGCTGCTTGATTGCCAATACCCTGTAAATATCTAGAGAACACATCTCCTGTTTCCCCTTTGTGAGGACCAGTGATAATAAACCCGTGAGCAGCTGGACACAACCTGACCACGAAGGGAGTTTTAATGTGGTGAACAGCCGGAGCTGCTGTGGGGCATGTTGGAACCTGCAGAGTTTGGCAGAAGCACAAGATGCTGAGAAGAGTAAGCAGTGGGATTGGACACTAGTCACTAGCAGGAAT
>NW_009929005.1:18516-20404 GCF_000696875.1 Nestor notabilis
CCAAAGCACAAGCAACGTGTCAGTCACATGGAGGAAGAAGAGGGAGGAGATGAGGTTTTAGCTGGGGAGAGGGGAAGTTCTTCCGTTACTTCTTTCCTCTCATGGCACACTCACCTTTGATCCATGGTGTAATTCCCTTGGGCTGTTCTTCCTTCCCTGCTGCACAAGATGATTTGAAGTTTGTGTGTCTTGGCCGAGGATTCCTTTTCCAAGTGTTTGTGTTTTGGGACTTCAGTGCTTGAACATTTCATCTCTGAATGGGACCATCTTCAAAGCTGTGCTGTGTGAAAATTGCACCATGTGTTCTGTAGCTATCCTTTGGGAATGGTTTTTGGTGTCAGGTGAGCTGCTGCTTGCATGAGTATTAATTCTTGAGTTCTCCCCCGGCACTGCTGGCTTAGTTTCCTTATCTTCCCCCAGTCTTCAACCTCTTTGATTGCTCTTTTTAATTTAACTCCAAAGCCTGTTGAGATCTCCCTATCACCAATGCTCTGCCAGGCTGCGTGTCCTGGGCCACCAGTGGTTCCTGCACACCAGTGTCATCAGGTCACTGTCTCAGCACCAGCTCTACCATGGGCTGGTTCCCCTTTGGGGTTTGTTTGCTGAAAGCTCCTCTGGAGTTTCGTTTCCCCTTTCCAATCTCTATATATTCACACCGATCTGTTCAAACACCTTAGTGGCTTTTAGCTTAAAAAGCTCCTTTTCCCCAGTTGCAAGCACCTGAGCACCACAGAGCCATTGGGGGATGTGGACAGAGAGTTGGAACAAGGTAAAACCAATGAGTTAAGAACAGTGGAATAACTGAAATAAAGTAAAATAATAATAGGAATAGGAAATAGAGGAATAAGATCCAGGAAGGACAAGTGGCACACAGTGCAATTCTCACCACCTGCTGACCTATGCCCAGCCTGTCCCAAGCAGCAATTGGCTCCTCCCAGTCAACCTCCCCAGTTTCTATACTGGACATGACGTGCTGTGGCATGGGTCAGGTGTCCTGTCTCTGCTCCCTCCCGGCTCCTTGTGCCCCTCCTCACTGGCAGGGCATGAGACTGAAAAGTCCTTGATCAGGGTAAGTGCTACTGAGCAACAACTAAACCACTGGTGTGTTACCAGCGTTACTCTTAGACTGAAGTCAAACCACAGCACTGCCCCAGCTACTAGGGACAGAATTAACTCTATCCCAGCCCAAACCAGGACAGCCTTCTCTCATGTTTTTCTTACACTTTGATTTAATAAAGTGTCTGTACTTTGTTTTTTATTTCACTTGGTTTTCCTTGAGTGTTGGTCTGGGGAGGGGCAGTACAGAGTATTCCAGACAGGGTCAGTACTTTGTTCAGCGGTGTCTCACCTTGTCTGTGTGGGGGTTCCCTCTGCCTGACTCTGTCATGCCGAGCAATTTATTTCAAGCCTCATGATGTTCCCAGGTTGATCTTTCCACCTGGTGACTTTTCATAACATGTGTCCTGGGCTGCACCCCCAGAGCGTGAGCAGCAGGTCAGGGAGGGGATCCTGCCTCTCTGCTGTGCTCTGGGGAGACCCCCCTGCAGCCCTGATCCAGCCCTGGGGCAACAGCACAAGAGGGACGTGGAGCTGCTGGAGTGAGGCCAGAGGAGGCCACGGAGCTGCTGCGAGGGCTGGAGCAGCTCTGCTCTGGAGCCAGGCTGAGAGAGCTGGGCTGGGTCAACTGGAGAAGAGAAGGCTCCTGAAGGGGACACCTTAGAGCAGCTCCAGTGCCTAAAGGGGCTCCAGGTAACCTGGAGAGAGGGGCTTTGGACAAGGGCCTGGAGGGACAGGACAAGGGGAATGGCTTTAACCTGCCAGAGGGGAGACTGAGATGAGCTCTTGGGCAGAAGCTATTTCCTGTGAGGGTGCTGAGGTGCTGGCAAAG
>NW_009929005.1:20423-28968 GCF_000696875.1 Nestor notabilis
GCCGGTTGTGTCACAGGGGCGTGGAGCAACCTGCTCTAGTGGAAGGTGTCCCTGCCCATGCAGGGGTTGGGACTGGAGGAGCTTTAAGGTCCCTTCCAACACACACCAGTCTGTTATTTCACACCATAAATTGTCCCAAGTCCATCCCAGGCCGTGCTGGGTGCAGAAGCCGGGTCCCCATCTACCCACAAGCTGTGCTTTTAATGCAGTGTGTCCAGACATACTGATCTGCAGTAACCAGATTAGGGATTTGCACTGTCAGCCTTTGGAGTGTGTCTCATTGTGTGTGATGTGATTAGAGGGGAGATGTGACAACGGAAAGCTCATGGAAATGAAATTGGATTGCCTGGGGCTGTTGCAGACCTTTGCCTGGTAATAGGTCTTGTACCACCTAACATAATTTCTTTCTTACACATGTCCCCAATAAAATGCATAACTGTCAATTAGGAGAAATATTGACATCTGATTCTTTAGTATATGCAATTTAAAATGGGGCTTGAGGTATTTTTGCATCTTGCATGACTGCAACTGAGAAGAGACTTGGGTTTTTGTCCTTTTACAGATAGGAAATGTTCCTTTATACTGAGCACTTGTACCCATGAGCTACCTCAATTACATTAGGCTGCCTTGCTGGCAGGAGGGTTGAGGGTGGTGCAGCAGTAGGATGATGTACAGCTCAGGGGGACACACCTCCTTTAGAGGGTCCTGCTCACTTTGCTGTGTGTCCTCTGTAGTCACAGTGCAGGACCACGAGGATGCTCCAGAAGCCTATCCAGAGGCAGTAGTTCTCAGTGGCTCAGAGTATTTTCTCTGCAGGAGCACCACAGAAACCATATTCTGATTAGAGAAGTGCTTCTTATTATAGTTTTGGTTTCTTTTTCAGGGTCCCATTTTTCTACGTGCCTTTTTGAATATCTCTGTGGTAAAGGTACCTCACAATCACCACATGAACAGCTCCATGTCTTCAACCTCACATCCTCCTGAGCATCACCACCCAACGACATCCTCAGAACACAGTCATGGATCTGACATGATGATGATGGTAAGTGGAAAAGTTACAATTAACCAGAGAGCTTTTCCTTGTCTGTGGTTCAGTGACTTGTCATCTTGAAGACTGTGCTCTGGAGAATCACAGACTGGTTTGGGTTGGAAGGGACCTTAAAGCTCCTCCAGTTCCAACCCCCTGCCACGGGCAGGGACACCTTCCACTAGAGCAGGTTGCTCCAAGCCCCTGTGTCCAACCTGGCCTTGAACACTGCCGGGGATGGGGCAGCCACAGCTTCTCTGGGCACCCTGTGCCAGGGCCTAAGTTTAATCAGAAGTTAAACTTAGCTTTAGGAGGTGTGAATCAATCCAGACCCAAACAAAGGGCCCCACTATGGCTCTTCAGGAATGAAGGAGTGGCATGAGGTGGTAGGCAGCACAGCATGCATTTCAGAGCTGGAGATCCTTTGGCAAGACTTTTTAGCAAAGACCTTTCTAGCAGCCAGCCTGGTGTGTGCTCTCCAGCCAGGTAAAGGCAGAAATGTCAAGTAAGGTTTTTCCTGCAAGAAATGGAGTTGGATGGAGTTCTCCAGGCTGTTGGTGTTAGCAAAAGCCTTAACTGGCACTGAGGAGGCTGCACACCAGTATGATGGATTGTGCTGATCTGCACACAACCGACCTCTGTGCCCTCTTTCTTCTGAACTCAGTATGCACTGGGCTTGGGGAGCAAAGTGCTACCAGGGCACTTCGCCACACTGGCATTGAGGCTGTGCTGGTGCTGAACCCTGCTGCTCTAGTAACTCTGATTTAAACAGGTTCAGACTTGTGTGTGCCGACCTCACAGAAGCTTTGCAGAGATCCTGGCCAGAGTTTCCCTGGAGATGAACAGGGATGTTTGTTTGTGTGTAGCCAGGTCTCGGGATGTTTTCAGCTTTTTCTCCCTTTTCTGAGTACTTTTGGAGTGAGTTTTAGATGATTAAAACCTGACTTTTTAGGGTTAAACTTTGAAAGGAGGGGAGAGGGGGTGCATTTCCCTTCCAGATGGGAATGGACTTGGGAGTACATTGCAAGCTTTCAGTTAGAGTTTGCTCAGCTGTGTGCCCTGAAGAAGGCAGGGAGGATCAGTGCTCCTACTTACACTGCAAACAGTGTCATAGCAGGAGAGAAACAGAGTTGCCTCCCCTTTGGGAGCATGGCCCAGTGCAAAGCCAGGGGTGCTGGTGGGACTTGCAGTCCAGCGTTGCCACCAGTGCCCTTGTGAAGCTCTTCATCTAATCTAACAGCTCAGCGCTGGCACTCCCTGATCTGTTACTTTCCCTCTAAATGCCGTTTCTTTGCCAGTGCCAAGTGCTCTTACCTTCAGTGGTGGTTACAGGAGCCTGCCTAACCCTGCAACTGAAAACTGTGATTAACTGCACAAGATTCTGAGCTAATGTTGCATGTAAAACTGTCGGGGAAGTAAGCAAAAAGGGACCAGCACCTTAGATCATGGACTGAACACGTTTTAACATGTATGTATTCCCATTCCCCACTTGCACCAAGTACAGGCTCTGTTCCAGCTGTGGGTTACAGAACTGGGCTGTAACACTCTGTGTTTTGTGTGGGTTTGTTTTAAATGTGAAAATGTTACATTCCTTAAAGAAACAAAAGTACTCTCCAAAAGCTGTTCTGTAGTTCCTGCTCTCAGGGTAGTGAATGCTCATTCGTAGAGACACTGAAATTAGTCATAACTCTGACCTTCAGCAAATAACCTTCATTAAGAAATGAGAGGAGTTGAAAGAGAAGCTCCTCCAGCTTCAGGACATGCTGAACTGCAGTGTATGTACCAAAATGGGAAGATGACACAAACCCCAGCTGGCTGCGGATCATTGATGTCTCCCCTTCCCACAGCATTCACTCTGCAGGTTCAGGAGCCCTTGTTTTCACCCAGGGGAAGCTGTGCTCCTGCTTTATCTACTCTTTGTTGTACTTGTATTTAGGTGTCTGTTTCCCATAGGATATTAGGAGGTTCTGTAGAGAGACAATAGCCTGTGGGCACGGTGCAGGATGGCGCCAGAAGATTCAGCTACAAGAGCCTTTATCTGTATGAGCTCACACGAGGTGAGGGTGGGAAGAAGTGAGTGTTCCTCAGGCCATGAGCAGTCATGAGGAGGCACGGGTGAGCTCCACAGAGACATCGCTAGTCCCTGACTGCTTCTGATGCTGCAGAAAAGAACTCTGAAAGCAAGGAGAAGGCATTTTCCTGTAGCAGGTACTATAAAGGACAAATCTGCCTGGGGCACTGCCTTGAAGGAGCTGTCCACTGGAGCCTGGAGCATCATTGGCCACGTCTCACTTGTGGCCATGTCTCACTATGTGTTACACTGGATTTACTGGGGAGTTTCTTTGAGTCTCTCTGGTGACCAGCTGAAAGAATCCAAGTTCTTGCCATAACACAAAAGCTTTTGCTGAATCTTGTTGTGAGCTCTGTCTCAGGATGAGCTCCTCAGGCTCATCTTGATGTTCTTTATGTTTTGGGCAGGCAATGACTTTCCACTTCAGCTATGAGAATGTGCCATTGCTGTTTTCTGGACTTACAATCAATACTCCTGGAGGTTAGTAAAACTCTCTTGTCCAGTCCCAACAAAAGGTTTACCAGTGATTAATGTTTCAGGAACCAACTTGCTTTATGGCAAAACCACACATGCACACTGCATTCAGTCTGTTTGAAATGGCATCTGTGGGGTGAAAGAAAAGGGGAGATGTTTGTCTAGTTCAAGGATTTGACTGGTTTTACTACAAAAGTGAGTGCTGCTTTCACTTCATGGGTGGAATTCTAGTTAGTGCCTGGCTGAAAGTGACATTTACCATCCACACGTGCGTGACCAGCCGTAGCCTGGGCAGTGGGACGTGGCTGTGGAATCACACAGTGTCTTTTGTGACGTGTTTTGAAGCAAATGTCTCCTGTTGCTCAGATACAATAACATCTCCTCTCTTGTCAGAAATGGCTGGTGCTTTTGTGGCTGTCTTCTTCCTGGCCATGTTTTATGAAGGCCTTAAGATTGCCCGGGAATGTCTGCTCCGTAAGTCCCAGGTCAGCATTCGCTACAACTCCATGCCAGTGCCAGGTCCCAACGGCACCATCCTGATGGAGACACACAAAACTGTGGGGTAAGAATTTCCCTTTGTTCTGAGACACATTAATTCAGCAGCTGACAAAGGTGAAAACTGGGACAGAAAAAGCTCCACTTTATGCAACCAGTATTACCTTCTGCAAAGTATAATGACTCCAGAGTGGGACGCTGCTCCACACTGGGCTGGAGTCACCTGGCCACCCTTTAGGATGGGGAACAAGAGGAGGAAAGCAACAGGGAGTCAGATAAGCTTGGTTAATTTCCAGAGCAGTAGTGAACATAATTCAGAGGGTTCCCAGGAACAGAATTTGGGTGTTAGAGCCAGTGACCCTGACAGGAATTACTTGGGATCCTTCTGTTGGCAGGTAGACAAAGCGTCTAGAAAAAGGTAGACAAAGAGGAAAAAAGCCATTCTGCTTATTTGAATGTGGGGGTAAAATAAGCTGGAGAAGTCTGTTTCTCAGCTAAAAGTCTTGCCCTCTTGGTAAGCACCATGATGTCTTTGTCATCAGTCAGCTCTGGGGGGAAAACCACAGTTACAAGCAACAGATGGATGCAGAAGTCTGTGTCCAGCCTGCTCTGTTACCTTCTCTGCCATCTCGCACCCACCTTGGCATCCTGTCAGCCTAAGCTGAGCTGCCTTTTCTCTTTGGGAATGTGCATTTTCCTGCCTTTGTCTCTCAGATACTGATTGTTCCTTGGGTTTTGTGTTCCCAGACAGCAGATGCTGAGCTTCCCTCACCTCCTGCAGACTGTGCTGCACATCATCCAGGTCGTGGTCAGTTACTTCCTCATGCTGATCTTCATGACATACAACGGATACCTCTGCATAGCCGTGGCAGCTGGGGCAGGGATGGGCTATTTCTTCTTCAGCTGGAAAAAGGCAGTTGTTGTGGATATCACAGAGCACTGCCATTAACAGTGGACACTGCCCAGAAGCCTCTCCACCCTACTGCTCTCTTGAAGAAAAGGGATCTCTTGAAGGGAGGGATCCTTCCTAAGCTGAAAGAGAATCAATATACAGAAAATCAACTGGAGTTCACCACAGGTTCCTGGCTGGGGTGCAGGGATGTGAGGAGCTGGGGTGTGCTGCTCCCTTGCTGCAGGGCAGCAGTGTTGACTCGAGGGTCCCATGGTTGCCACTCTGGGCCAGGATTTGCTTTACTCTTAGATTATGCCGTGATTGAAATTAGTTGGCTGACAGAAATGTAGAAATTATTCTTTAAAAAAGAAAACAAAAAACAAAGCATTTATTTTTAAATTGTAAAAGCTCATCTGGGAGGGTTTTATGAACAGCAGGTAAAGACCAGAGTCACCCATGGAGCTACATGTGTGAATGGCTGTTTTAATTCTACTTGTTTCAAGCTGTACAGAATGCTAGGGGACATCTCCCTGGCACTGTGGCTTTTGGGGCCAGTGACACCTTCTGATGCAGAAGGAAGTTTTGGTGCTGCACCTCAGCTATGCTCAGGTGTGTGCTGCAAGGGAATACTTGACATAAGTGTGTGACCTGGGGTCTCGATGGCCTGTCCCCAAACCCCTCAGTGTATGATGAGTGTTGATAATCTGATGTATGTAGCAGCGTTACTCAGCTTCAGGTGGTTACATCTGTGTTTGGCTGATTTCACTTCCCAGTCATGGAAACACACGGAGTAGATGCAGGACAATTGTGTATTTACAGGGCAACAAGACTGTAAATAACCCATTGAACCCACATTTACTTCATGTTGGATTGCACCTGGATGGAGCTAGAGGTAGGATTTCGTTGACTAGAACTAGTTCAGTAAATGAGGCAAGAGCTAAGTAGTGATTTCATGACACTAAAGGTTAAGATGTCTGAAGAGGGCATTCCTTGATGGAGATGAAGGAGGTAAACCAGCCATATTCCTGTAAGGGAGACACCTGGGGAAGAGAAGAAAGAAAAGATAGAACTGAGCAGCCTTTGGTCTCTTCTCAGGTGAAATTTGGGGCAGTTTGGGCTGATTAAAACGTATTCCTGACCCAGATGACTCCTCTTTGTCTTAAGAATCATGCTGGGACATGTTTGCTTGCAGGTGCAGGAGTTACCCATGCTGGTGGTGAGTGAAGAGCTCTCATGTTGTGGGCAGGACAGGCTGTGACACGGGCAGAGGCAGCTTCCTGCAGGTGTGATGCCCACCACACACCCTGGCTTTTCTAGGGAGCAGTTTTGGTTTAGCACTTTGCTGTTAAACTGTTTCTTGTTGTAGGAAGTGTTGTGCAGAGTGTGGTGCAAAGCTGGAGTCTCCATCCCAGTCGGGATGCCCAGCTTGTGCTTGTAACTGGCTGAAAGGGCTGAGGGTGGGATTTTCACTGGAAAACAGGCACCACCTGCAGAATGGGACTGACGCCTGGGATGTGCCTTGAGAAGAGGGAATCCTCTTGAGGGGAAAGTGTCTGGGCACATGCAGTAGTGCTTTTCTCTCCAGAGATGCTACTATTCCCGCTCTGTAAGGAAAGTTGGGAATTACATTTCTTTAGCCCAGAAGTGAGGCCTGTCCCTGTGGAGGTGGGTTCTTCTGTGTTGATGGTACATCAGCAGCCCAGAGCCCACCCTCACCCTACCACTCTCTATGAAGGGCAGCAGGAAATCCATTACTGCTACTGCTAGGATCCTGAATTGCTCTACCTGAAGTTGACTGTCCTGGGTTGATGCCATCTGTTTGAGCAGCTTGTTTTCTTTGGGCAGCACAAACAGCACACAATTTGATGAGTTAAAGGCAGGCTTCAGTTCCTAAAGAGTTTCTTTCTGTACTGAAGTTACATCTGGGTGAAAAAGGCAAAGTCATATTCATGGATGAATTCAAGCCCCCTCCTGATGAGAGAGAGGAAAAGCTCTTCCCCAGTCTGACCTTTGAAAGGAGTTAATCTGCCAGGCTGCAGGAGGACGGATGCTGCTCTCTGCATCTGCCACAAAGGTAAAAAACTTTGCCCTCTAAGCAATCCTGCGTGTCTGTGAAAGCAGAAACCAGACCCTTCCACCGTCAGAGCTGTGAGGGAATCGGAGTGAGTGTGTCAGGGAAGACTGAAGCAGTAAGTGTTGGAGATGGTGGGTTCAGGTTTGGAAGCTCTACCCTGCAGGGCTTGATCCCTGGAGCTGCTCAGAGTCAGCAGTGCCAGCGCTGCGCTGGTTGTTTCTCTGCAGCGAACTGGCGCTGTTGCTGTTCCAGGGGGTACAGTCACGAGGGGCTCTGTGACACCACCAGTTACTCATGTACCTCTTGCTGTGTCCTTCTCTAATACAGAACCTCCCCTTCACCTGATCCTGCTGTCACCTTTTGGTCACCGAGTTCCGATTCAAGTGACCAGAGGTGGATGACTCAGATTAGACAAGAGCTGTGGCTTTCACAATCTAAACTGGGTTCTTGTTAGCTTTTCTGCCTCGTTCTACCAGTAGCATGGAAACTGTTTCCCCCCAGAGGTGATCCCCCTGTGTTCAGTGTGCAGTTGGGTGCTGATGCTGCCCCAGCAGTGGTCACCTGCACAGCAGGAGCCCCGGCAGCAATGGTTGGAGCAGGGGAAGTGCCTGTTAGATGGGAGAGCTGAGCCAGGGAAGGATGGTCTAAATGGGATTTGGTCATGGAGGTCATGGAGAGATGGAGGCTGCCTCCTCTCTGCTGCTGAGGAAGGGATGTTTCCAGTCCATGTCTCAGCAGCAGAGACGACACAGCCTCCAGCTCTTCATGACCACCTCCCTTTCAGCTTTGGATGTGCTTCCTTCAGCTTCAGACAATCCAGAGCAGCCTCCCCTGTGCCTGCAGTGCCACCAGCTCTGTGTCCCTGGCCCAGGCTGCTCAGCAGAACCTGCCACCTCCCAATAGCTTCACCCACCGCGTCCGGGGTGCTCCCATTGGCAGTTGTCCTGATAACACTAAACGCTCATGAGGTGGTGCTTGGAGGGAGGGGAGGGCTATACAAGACTTAAGTAAACTAAATTCACATGTCACCACAGTGTAGCACGCCTGGAATGCGATGTCCTTTGTCTGTTTGTATCCCATGTTTGGTCTCCACACGCGGTGCCTCTGGATCATCATCTCAGAAGTGCCCAAACATGTGGCTGCGCACCCGCCATCAGTGCCTGTTCAGTTTGCCTGGAGCAGCCCCACATCCAGCAGGGTTCGAGTTCTGTTTACAGTGGACTGTCACTTTTGTTTTATGTTGCTCTGTGTGGAGGTAACTTGTCTGATATTACTGTGAATATCAAGAGTCTCCTGTATATAATTAATCAATAAACTAGATTGCATTTTACTGTGGTGGATGTGTGCTTTGGAAGCACTCCGCAGTGCAGAGACTGCAGCTGAAGTGGGGCTGGTGGCTCTCACCACAGCAGCAAGCGACTCTGGGAGTCACAGAACCCCAGCCTGGTTTGTGTTGGAAGGGACCTTAAAGCTCCTCCAGCCCCAACCCCGGCCACAGGCAGGGGCACCTCC
>NW_009929005.1:29547-29753 GCF_000696875.1 Nestor notabilis
CCCCCTCAGGGCTGCCCCCCCCAGTCCCCCCCAGCCTCTGTCTGTGCTTGGGATACAAGCCCAGGGATAGGTTTGTAACACACTGGTCAGCCGCACCCCAGTCCCCTCTCCTAGTGGGGTCACCAACTCACAAGGTGAAGGTTTAATTGAACACCCTTCGCTGTCTCTATTTTTAAGGGTGCTAAACCAAAATGTTCCCAGCAGAT
>NW_009929006.1:0-651 GCF_000696875.1 Nestor notabilis
TGGTGCCAGTCTCCCCATTATCACAGTGTCCCCCTTATCCCACTATTCCCAGTGGTTCCGGTGTTCCCCTTATCCCGCTATTCCCGGTGGTTCCAGTCTCCCCGTTATCACAGTGTCCCCCTTATCCCGCTATTCCCGGTGGTTCCAGTCCCCCTGTTATCACGGTCTCCCCCTTATCCCGCTATTCCCAGTGGTTCCGGTCTCCCCCTTATCACGGCATCCCCCTTATCCCGCTGTTCCCGGTCTCCCCACCATCTGCCATTCCCTGTTATCCCGCGCTATCCCACTGTCCCCATTCTCCCCACTGTCCCCATTGACCCATTATCCCGCTCTCTCCATTCTCCTTGTGTCCCGTACCCCCATTATCCTGGTATCCCTGTTACCCGGCTCCCTTTATCCTGGTGCCCCCATTATCCCTGTTCTCCTGCTCCGCTCCCCCCATTCTCCTGCTGTCCCAGTATCCCGCGATCCCCGTCCTGTATCCCACCACCACTGGAGCTCTGGGCTGCTGCCCCATGGAGCAGGCTGGAAGGGAGCAGGGATGGAGCATCCCAGCCTTCTCCATTCAACCCAGGGTCCCACCATTCCCAACATCCCATCCAGCTCTTCCCATTGGAGCCGTTTCTCCTCATCCCATCCCTCCATCCCTTG
>NW_009929007.1:0-1542 GCF_000696875.1 Nestor notabilis
GGGGGGGGAAGGGGGAAGAAAACCTGTTCCTAAGGTGACTTAGCAAATAAAACTCCCTCTTTCGCAAGTAGCTCTGTCGTCCTGATGCTTTCTTCCTTGCCAGTGTTTTCCAACTACTTCCAAATACATTCCTCTGTATTTAATCAAGTTAAAACTCTACTGATACTATGACTTTGATATGTGTTGCTATCCAATATGCACAGTTATTGCAGATCTTGACAGATTTCAAGCTGTGGGGGGAAATAATAGGAGTTTTATAAACTTCTTCCTAACTGATGTGCTTTGCAGACAGAATAAGTTAAGGTAACACAACCAGTTTGTGCTGCTTAGTGACGTGTACTTAAAACATGCATAATATTATATGTTATATAATAAAACATGGAGCTGTGACTGAGGACAAGGTAAACCAAAGGACACTGTACTTACACAGTGATTTGAAAAGGTCTCAGCAACAGGTAAAAGCAGGATCAAGGCTCCCTGCCTTTGTCTGATGAGGAGTGAATGTAATCCTGATGATCATTCTAAATTGCCCATCCATTTCCCTCCCCAGAAGGTCCTCTTCATCCTCATGGGAAATTTCTGAAAGCCTCCATTTTTACTTTGCCATAATGTAGCTCTCTTGGAGATCTTCTTTCATAGTCATAATCACTGTGGGATGGGAATATCAAGCAATTCTTTGTGTACAATATGAGGACATTATCTCCTGTCTCTTCAGGAGCTGAGCAAATTGCTTTGCTCAGCACTCCCATCCCTCTCAGTCGTCTTTGCAGCAAAACAGGTACATTAATGTTTGGTTACTGGGGAGAATCATGGCCCCAGGTAAGAAATGAATGCGGTTTTAAGGCAAACATTGGGTCAAACAGCATGTCTTGCTAACTGTAACAGTGCCAGGGTGCACTTTTCCAGTGATATTACACATTACTGTGTCATACACCAGGTGTAGAGCAGCTCTTGGAAGCTGAGTTCAAAGAAAAGGCATGAAAAAGACCCATTACCACCAGCACTCACAGGCAATCAGGTTAGTGGTAAACTTGTCATTTAATTTGTCTGCAGTAAAGCCTGAACCTCCTTTGAACCTGCATCTGGAAATGACAGAGGAAGGTCAAATGAAGATCTGCTGGGCTGCCCCTGTGTTGATGCCATACAAACTTCAGTACGAAGTGAAGATCTCTGCAAATTCAAGTGACAATGGTTGGCAGGTGAGTCAGATCTGCTCACGTTGTTTTACGGTGCAGCTTGGTGGGTCTCTGTGGGAGCCCAGGATTTCTTACCACCCCCCTTGTCCTTGGGCAGTGGATCTGATGGGTTGAGAACGTGGCTGGTCTGGTGGAGCTGGGCATGGCATACTGAGCTGGTGTGTCCTGCAGCCCCTGGTAAACATCAGTGTGGTAAAGCTGGCGAGCTGGGCTTGACATCAGCTACACCAAGAGAGTCACTACATAGTGCTGAAAGACCCATCTTCTGCTGAGTCTTACAAACTCCCATCTTTCTTTTTGGATGAAATGCTAGACTCTGTGAAGTCTAAAGGCAAAGCTCTCTCTT
>NW_009929007.1:1554-11569 GCF_000696875.1 Nestor notabilis
CCACGATAAGTTTAGCATTTATAGCTTTTATTAGAGAATTGCTTTTTCCTGTTGCTACCATGCAACTGGCTCTGGAATAAAAAGCAGCTCTTAATTAGGAGTTGATAATGAAATAACATGTTTTCCAGGGAGTCATACAATCTCTACTATATTAAAATATACAATAAATTTAAAGAAAAAAGCTTTTTTAAATGAACTTGCTACCTAAAACCTGTTCTCTAGACTGTTTGTTTTGGTTCCCTCTGTCTTTATCCTGTTTCATTATACAACACTAATGGCTTCTGATAATCCCACAGATGGTTCAGGTTGCTCTGGAAACCTCACTGGCCATAGACAATACACTGCTTGGATCTTCATATTTAGTTCAAGTGCGGTGCAGGAATCACCATGGTCCTGGGTTCTGGAGTGACTGGAGCACACCATATAACCTCAATTTGGGAGGTAGGTCACACACATTGCTTACGTGCAGTAAGCAGTATTCTGGAATAGAACACACTTCCCAGTTTGTTTTGTTCTGTGGGATACTTGAGTGTTGAGACCTCTGGAGTCTTGAGTGGGGTACAGAAGGCATGAGTTGAGCTGAAAAATCCCATGAAAGTTCTTTCCCCTTCTGCATCTATGAACCCCCTGCCACGGGCAGGGCCACCTTCCACTAGAGCAGGTTGCTCCAAGCCCCTGTGTCCAAGCTGGCCTTGAACACTGCCAGGGATGGGGCAGCCACAGCTTCTCTGGGCACCCTGTGCCAGTGCCTCAGCACCCTCACAGGGAAGAGCTTCTGCCTCAGAGCTCATCTCAATCTCCCCTCTGGCAGGTTCAAGCCATTCCCCTTGGCCTGTCCCTCCATCCCTTGTCCAAAGCCCCTCTCCAGGTTTCCTGGAGCCCCTTTAGGTACTGGGAACTGCTCTAAGGTCTCTCCAGGCCTTCTCCATGCTTCAGTTTCACCTAATGCTTCAATTAATGAGATTTCAACACCCTGCAGGGTTCAGAGAGTCAGATGGTGTTTCCCTGCCACCCCTCCAAACCCAAACATTGCTCTTCTCTTATTTGGATCTTCTCTCAATTTTACCTGACAACAATTTTAGGATTTTATGTGGTGTCTGTCTTTGTGAGATGAGGGGTGGAAGCAAACCCTCTCTGGCTTGCAAGTACTTACTGCAGTGTTTAAATAAGCTGACGTGGTGTCTTAAGCGGGCTGAGTGGAAAGCAGCAGTGTTAATCTGGTTTCCTGAGATTTAATTCACAGGAGCCTCTGTGGTTCCCTGTTTCCCTTGGGCTGCTGTATATTGCTTTCACTGGAGCCTCCAGTGATTTCTGCTCATTTAATTCATGTTTGCCTGGGGATATTAAAGATATTTAGCAGAATTTACAAATGTCAGTTATGGAGTGAGACAGTCAGAGGCTCATTCCTGCCTCTCTCCCCTGTAGCTGTTAATAGTAATTAAGAAGTAGGAAATTTAGAACTGGATTATAACAATATTTTTCCATTGTCATATGCTTTTTTATGGGTGTTTTTGTTTGGATTCTAACCTCAATGGATATTTTTTCCCCTTTTTTCCCCCTTCTGTGTAGCTCAAGTCCTGTACTTCCCTCCTAAGCTACTGACCAGTGTTGGTTCTAACGTTTCCTTTCATTGCATCTATAAAAACAAAACCAAGCTTGTAGCATCCAAGAAGATTGTCTGGTGGCTGAACTTAGCAGAAGAAATCCCACAAAGTCAGTATACGCTTGTGAATGACCGTGTAAGCAAAGTTACTCTTTTCAACTTGAAAGCAACAAAACCTAGAGGAAGTTTCTTCTATAACGCATTGTACTGTTGTCATCAAAATAGGGAATGTCATCATAGATACGCTGAATTATATGTAGTAGGTAAGATTCCAGCTGATTTTGAATTATCATTTCACTGCATTTTAATAGTAAGGTTGGAATATTTCCCTTCTAAACTCCAGTTAGATTTTATTGAGCAGTTCGTGCTTGTAATGAATGTTTTCTGTATAAACAATTTGTATCTTTATTAATATCAACTTTCCATGTGTTTTAATTAGATGTGAATATTAATATCACTTGTGAAACGGATGGGTACTTAACTAAAATGACTTGCAGATGGTCTGCAAACCCAAACACTATGCTCCTGGGGAGTTCCTTGCAGTTAAGATACCACAGGTGTGTACAGCTTTTAATGCACTCATTATGTATGGGAAATGTTGCTCTGGAAATACTATCACAGCAAAGAATTCTGAATAGGTGTCATTATAAAATGTCCTCAGTGTCTGTAAGCTGGAGTTTTTCCCAGCTGGAACTCCAAAGGTATTAACTACATATATTGCCAACCATATGGTGGGCTGCATCCCCAGAGCCTGAGCAGCAGGTTGAGGGAGGGGATTCTGCGCCTCTGCTGTGCTCTGGCACACTGACAGTGTTCAAGGCCAGGCTTGGAGCAACCTGCTCTAGTGGAAGGTGTCCCTGCCCATGGCAGGGGGTTAGAGCTGGAGGAGCTTTAAGCTCCCTTCCAACCCAAACCAGTCTGGGATTCTATGATACATTTTTAGAAGGGGGATCATAGATACCCTAGTGTGTAACATAGATTCTGTGAACAAGCTTCTTTCATTCAGGATGGAAAAAGTCTTGCATAGAAAGAGAGAATCAAATCTTAGTTTATAAAAGGAATATTGCTTTATGAAAGTAGGTAGGATTTTTGGTGGCCAGAGCAATTCTTAGTTTTCAGGTAGATGGTTTAATTTTGCCTGTCTTGGAGAGAGCAGGAGAACTGGGGTGTGGAACAAACACATTCCTAAAAATTCCTGCTTGCAAAACACAAACCTGATTACTAAATCAGTGCTGTGATCATCCTTATCTTCATTCATGTGCAAAGATATTGCCTCTGACAGTGATGTTTTACCATGAAACTAAACAAATCCCTTTGAGTTAACTAACGTATTGGGCTTGAGAGTTTTCTAGAACCATGTTAACCTTTATATAAACAAGACAGACAGACAACCCTTCCTGAGAAAATATCTTCAGTTTTACTGCTCTGCTGGGCCTGATATGCAAAAGTTTTGGCAGACAAGCTTAGATCAGCCCTGAGGTTCTAATCCTTTGGGAAGCTGAACTGTTTTCTCTGTTGGAGGTGGACTATTGTAGTACCCAGCTGAATATTTCTCAGCATTTTCTGGACTAAAGTAAGAACCAGAATGCCTGATACTTCATGTGCAGGTTTCTAGGGCAGGATTAGTGACTAACTGGCTGCTAAGGTAGGTTTTGTTTAAACTGTCTTCACAAATATGAATATAATGAGTGTGCAGCTGGGCAGGGAGCTTGAAATAAAACCCATGCTGCTCTTGCCAAGGTTTTTCTTCCCACTTTTTACTTGCTCAGGTTTAACTAAAAATGTTCTTTGCTAGTAGGAGGTGATACCTTGTGCATTTGTTAGAGTCTGCTAGATCAAACAGTGAACGTTCATACAGGCTGAAAATGCTTCCCAAATGCTCGTGTTTATTGTCATCTTTCTTGGTCTTTGTTTGTTGATAGTGAGATCTGAAAGAGAAAAAATAAAAACAAATAAATAATGGGCAACCACATTCATGTAGTGATTTCCAAACAGTTGAAGCATAAGACTTTTAAAAATGTATACTTAGTGAGAATACCAGGATCATAAAATCCCAGAGTGGTTTGGGTTGGAAGAGACCTTAAAGCTCGTTCAGTTCCAACCCCTGCCCCGGGCAGGGACACCTTCCACTAGAGCAGGTTGCTCCAAGCCCCTGTGTCCAACCTGGCAGTGTGCCAGAGCACAGCAGAGGCGCAGAATCCCCTCCCTCAACCTGCTGCTCAGGCTCTGGGGATGCAGCCCAGCATATGGTTGGCAATATATGTAGTTAATACCTTTGGAGTTCCAGCTGGGAAAAACTCCCTACAGGCCCTTGCCTGAGGCCCCTCTCCAGGTTTCCTGGAGCCCCTTTAGGCCCTGGAGCTGCTCTAAGGTGTCCCCTTCAGGAGCCTTCTCTTCTCCAGCTGCCCCAGCCCAGCTCTCTCAGCCTGGCTCCAGAGCAGAGCTGCTCCAGCCCTCGCAGCAGCTCCGGGGCCTCCTCTGGCCTCGCTCCAGCAGCTCCACGTCCCTCTTGTGCTGTTCCCCAGAGCTGGATCAGGGCTGCAGGGGGGGTCTCCCCAGAGCACAGCAGAGGGGCAGGATCACCACTGTCATTTGTATAACAATCTGTTGCATATTGGGAACAAAAATACAGAAAAAGAATATGAATTTTGAAACCACATGAAATAGGGGTTTTAATTACCTAACTTATCTGTAGGAGTCACCACAAGTATGTTGGAATTGGTGGTGTTTGCTTAGACACAGGCAAGTCCTCCTGGTGAAAGCTGGAAGTTAGATGTGTCACATCAGCACAGACACATCCGGTTTTCCAGGAGCCTGCAGCTATTCTTCTTAGTGCCTGATACAATTACATCCTGCAGATGAAATCCAGTGTTCTGCAGTACATTGGTGTGATAGCTTTGCTCTTGGTTGTCATAGCTTTGGTCTTGTTTTGGTTGGGTTGTAACTACATCTTCCTCTAAAGCCAGTGTTGCCAACAGAAACAGTGCAGAGATGATCATTCTGTAAATCCAGGGAATGCTGAGCTGAGCCTTCAAAGCACAAGGCACCGGTTTAATCACTATTAGCTATGTGGACAGGAAGAGATTCAGCTAAGTGTAACTTCTGTGGTTCAGTTGGATAACTAATCTCTATCCGGCCACTCTCACCACAAGTCTGAGCTGGCCACAAGATTAGGAAAAATTAGGAGGAATTTGAACACTTTCCATCACTGATAAGGTGTCGGTGCTGTTTTACCCAGAGTCTGGATCTCCTCTCTTCTGTTGCCAGATGAGATACTGTCTGTATGTGGGATCTCAATAGCACCCTCCAGAACTGATATTTTTTTATGGGATTTCCATCTCCTGGAGACTTCACTGCCTGGCTGATCCAAGTGGCAGCTTTCCCCTGGATGGCCTTTGGTGTTTTGAAAGCTGTATTCTCAGCTGAAGTAAATTGTCAGCAGGAGATCTGCCTTGCTATGTGTATTGCTAATACACAGCACCCAAGGAACATGATTTAGATTTAAGGGAGATTTAGATTAGCCATTAGGAAAAAATTCTTAGCTATGAGAGTGCTGAGGCGCTGGCACAGGGTGCCCAGAGAAGCTGTGGCTGCCCCATCCCTGGCAGTGTTCAAGGCCAGGTTGGACACAGGGGCTTGGAGCAACCTGCTCTAGTGGAAGGTGTCCCTGCCTGGGGCAGGGGGTGGGACTGTGTGAAGTTTAAGGTCCCTTCCAAACCAAACCAGTCTGGGATTCTATGATTTATGAGTATTTGGAGGTGCCTGGGCTTGTCATACCTGTTTCTTCTATACTCAGTCTCTTGTCAGAAGATTTTGCACAGGGGAAAGCCTTCATGTTTTGCTTTTTTGAGGCTAAGAACCACAGCTTTGAGGAGGAACACTGCAATGCTGTTTTTCCATTTTGTGCAGATTCAATTTCAAGATCTTTCCAAATAACCATCAGAAAACCCCAGATGGTTCCAGTGACACCATTTGTTTTAATTGCCTTCAGAGTTCTATTTCATTGATGCCACAAGCAGCTTATAGTTGCAATGTGTTAACTGAATGTGGTTTTTCTCTCTTTTAAGGAGCAGAATTTATTGTTCTGACTTTCCAAGTACATCTCCAAAATCAGAGGTGAAGGAATGTCATTTACAGAAGAATCATTCTTACGAGTGCACATTTCAGCCTATTTTTCTTTTATCTGGATATACCATGTGGATAGAATTTAAGCACTTACTAGGAACACTTGAATCCTCACCAACTTGTGTCGTTCCAGCAGATGTGGGTAGGTCCAGATTCGTGCACGTCTTTCTTCACTTGTGACCTTGGATTTCATTCCTTATATGGTGTAGGTAAAGTACTTCTTCATAGCATTTTAACTCAATTAGATTGTGGAAAGAACATAAGAACATAAAAGCTTTGATATTGTCTTCTAAAAGACAGTGGATTAAATGTTATTTCCATACCTTTTGCTTGGCACAGGAGCAGATTGTAGCTGCAGCTAATACCTGTAACATGAAACATCCAGTTTTGTGTGTTTATCCTGTGGGGAGTTTTGCAAAGAGATCTGTAGAAAATGCAAGAATTGTATTTGAAAACACAGTCTCATTTTGAAGGTTCTGGTTATCTTATGTTTCTGAAGTTTTCAAGTGGCTGTTAAGTTTATACTTTGATACACAGCACTATATGTGTTACTTACATAGTAGTTACCTTTTGTTTAAAATCATAGGGACTGTTCATGCTCTTGCATGCTTTTGCAAAGCTTCTCTTGTGACACAGAGCACTTAAATCTATAAAAGCAAGAGGCAGGGACAGTGTTTGAGTGTTTTCAAGCACTGCAAAATGTAAAAACACTTATTATCTGCTCTGTGACTCAGAGCATTCATTGGGCTGTGTATTTTTTGGACACAAAATTGGACAATATGTAGAGAGAAAACATGGCAGCTGGAGCACAGAAGCGCTGCATGAAATAAAGCAGAACAATAAAACACATCTATTATGTATGTGGGGAGCAGCTGTAGTGTTAGTCTGGGGTAGGCTTGGCTGTGCCCTTTTGGATGGAGGTGCTGGCTTTGGACAGTGCTGCCCGGTGAGGAGCTGAAGCAAAACTTTAGGAGTCTGGTTTATTCAGGTCATCACTTTAAATAAAAAGCAGTTAATAGAATTGAGCTACACTGGTGAAAGGTGCTCTGTGCCATGATAAACCAAACCAGACGCATTGTAGCACCACCCAACACTGAAAGCTTGTTTTACTTGTTTTGTTATTTTCTCCTCACTCGCCATTTGATGAGCCAAAACAAGCTTCATATATATATATATACATATATATATAAAAAAAATATATAATCATTTCCTGTTTGTACCAGGGGAGGAACAAGGTACTAGCACCAATAGAAGCTATTGGGGTTTAAATTAAAATGAAATGTATTGACACTTGCCCATGGATCATCATATTTTTTATTAAATGAAATGTTTATTCTGTCAGAAACTCAGAAACTTTGATTTTGAGATTTCAACTTAAGATTTCCTTTGGTGATTTTCCTTTGGGTCAAAATTGGAATGAATTTCCCATTAGATGAACATTGTCGTTCTCAGTCAGCAACGCTCTGTCTGCAGAGGATGGTCCAGCCAGCCTGGGTTGGTGAATGGTTACATTTACATTCTAGTCAAGCTTTACTTGGGATGGCAGAAGCCACAATGTCATACCTGCCACCCTCAGGGCAGAAGGAAATAACCTATGATGAGTGGATTTAATGAGCAATGTCCGTGCAGACCTTACAGCCTTTCTTTTTCTTTCCATTTTGTAGTGAAGCTGCTTCCTCCCTCCAGTGTTAGAGCGGAACTCACCAGGAATGTTGGGCTGCTGAATGTGAGCTGGACAAACCCTCTGTTTGCAAACAGTGATCTGAAATTTCAGATTCGGTATGCTGTGAACAGGGAGGAAATGATGTGGGAGGTACTGTCTCTTTTAATCTAGATCATGGGTTGATGCAGTGTTGTCATTGAGTGGGTTAACTGGTTTGAGGTGGAATTTGTGGCATGCAGTGACTCATGGTTATAATTGTTATGTTACTGATTAATTCACTTTCTCATTGGATTCATTTTCAGGAATTTTGACTCTAACAGATGCTAAAACAGCCTTTTGTTCTTATTCAGCCTATTCTGACTTCTCTTACAGCTTTATGAAGTTTCAAATGCACCCACAAGATCAGCTGTGATAGAAGTTCCGAACCTCTGTGTTGAGTATGTTGTTCAGGTCCGGTGCAGGGAGCTGGATGGATCAGGCTACTGGAGCAACTGGAGCAGATCAGCCTATACCCTTGTAAAAGATATCAAAGGTACTTGTGCTTTCAGAGTGCACTCTTTGGGGGTGTGCAGCTTCAGACTGAAGAGTGACACTGTTCTTTCAAAACTGCAGCTCCCTTACAAGGCCCTGAATTTTGGAGAATTATTACTGAAGATCCCATAAAGAGGCAGAAGAATGTCACGCTCCTGTGGAAGGTGAGAACAACTCCATTTTGGTCTTCCACTTTGCTCCAAAACCCATGGGTAGAATGCCAGAAAGGGAGTGTGATAAGCACATGCTTCCCTGGGAGGCAAAGCTGGGCAGTGGCTGCTTCATGTGCAAGGCACTTGGGATACGACTTCTTTTGAGTTATTGCCTCTTGCTTGGCTAATACTGGAGACAAGTGGAGGTTGCTGGTGAATATTGACTGTAACGCTGTGATACAATGGGACATGGGTTTGTTGTCTTTGTTCAGTGAGCTTGTCCTGGACTTAACTCACTTCTGTTGCTATCACTTCCTCCTCCCATTCTGTTTTTATTCTCTTCAATCTCTTCTGCACCTGCTGGCACATGTTGAGTTGATTTTGCACCCTAATCATTACCAAGTTCATAGTAATGTAGTAGGACAAGAACTCTCCTAGTGCTGCATGGTTGCTCTGGGTGGTTGTGACATGGGTAAGACTCAGCACAGACATACACTGGCTGCAGGCATGTTCCATGCTTGGGAAGCTCACAGGCCAACCTCCTGAACTGATGTTTGTAGAGTAGATCCATCTGAGGTCTAGTTGCCTGCACCACAGCCGTGCTGAACTGCATGTGGGGCTGCATCACAGCCATGGGGAACATCCCATTGTTCCTGATGTCTTACAGTCCTTACTACTTCAGGAGAGCCCTCAGATCTCCAGGCAGCCTACAACCTTCCTTGCCTTTGTATGGAGACCTCAACCTTCAGTGTTAGCTATACAAATGCTATGAAACAGAGACTTAAAATGCAGTTTGCTCTTAATACTCTGAAAGAAGAGTAACACAGAATCACAGACTGCAATTTAGAATGAGATGCAGTCTTCAGCTGCCAAGTTCTGCTGACTGAGATCCCTGAGCAGAATGTGCCACTGACTCCTAGGGAGCTGCCTGTACAAACACCACTGGAACTGCACGTAAACTGGGCACAGTGAAAAGGTTAACACAGGACAGAGAAGAAAGCACATCCGTGACTGCCCACTCCTGTTTGCCCACGTGTAGTATGCAAACAGTCATCTGTGCTGCTTTTTCACTCCTGAAAAACACTAACATGAAACAGGGAGTTACTAGAGCAGCCTGAAAGTTTGTATTTCCTTGTTCCCCCTTTTCTCCTCAGGAAAGACAGCAAGAAGTGTGTCAGCTGTCAGGGAGGGAGATAGAAGAAATCAAGGCTTTTAGATGGACTACAGAGCCTTTGCTAGAAGGACAGTAGACAGCCTATAGAATATCTTTACTGGGTCATGTTTTCTTAACATTGGAACAGTGCCATCTGCCCAAATAACGTTCGCTTTTGAAATCAAACTCTGGGAAGTTAATTCATGCCCATGTTTGCTGCAGCCACTGGTGAAGAGTCACTCCTTGTGCAGCGTGAGCCGGTACATTGTACAGCATCGGACATCAGGAAACACCACGTGGTCAGAGTATGTTGACAGTGGCACTACCTGTTCATTTCCATGGACTGAACACACACACACCATTACTGTTCTGGCCATGAATTCAGTTGGAGTTTCTTCAGTTAATTTCAATTTAACTCTGTCCCAGCAAATGAGCACAGGTAAGAACACATGTTAGTGCCCATTTTGAGATGTGGGAAATGCTGGGAATCCTTGAGGTGCTTTTGGACAAAGCTTTCTTTATAATCTAATTCCCTCTCTTAGAACAAAAAATGTTCTGTGATGATACATTCAGCTGTATGTAGGAAACAGATTCTGCATCTCTCCAACAGAGCTAGCTGAAAAATGAATTTTCCATCACATGAAAACCTTAATGACCTCTGGGTTGGGAAAAGAGTTGTCTGTCACTTTCCACTAGCAGAATATAAAGTAATTAATCAAAGAATAAGAAATTCTTACTGTAGAACTGATCTTTCATCTACTTTCTCTTGGGAACACCCAGCATTCCTG
>NW_009929007.1:11600-15083 GCF_000696875.1 Nestor notabilis
GTTTCCAAAATGAAATACGGTCTCGTTTCTCTGGCTGCTCACCTGAGGGGCTGCCAGAGTACATAGCTGGAGAGGTTTGGCTTTACTTCCTAAGAAGCCTCTCATTGATTCAGCTACTTTATTGATTCACTCTCCTTTACTAATGATGTAAAGCCTCTTGCTTTGGAATACTTCAATTTTGTAGCATTCACGTTCAAATACATGCTGTGGGAAACATCACTGCAACCTATTTGTAGAACTTTTCTGCTGTAATGCTATTTTAAAAGCATTATTATGAATAAAATTCTTTCTGATGCTGTGTGTAAGTACTCTGGAAACCCTGTGGTTGGTAGCAGATGTCACAGGAAGCCTTTGTCCAATTGTTATCTTGGTGTATTACTTAGATTCAGTAGGGTTTACCTTACAGGGCTCTCAGTGCGTTCTTATTTAAATGTTGATGGTTCAGTAGCTGTTGATAGTTTTTTGATTAAGGAGTGATAGTTAAGGATGTGCACATGAGAATGAGGATATTTGTTTCATGTCTGCTAAGAAACTGGATCCGTTTAATGTTCAGGACTGTTTGGTGTGAACCAAGCTGTGCTGGCTTAAAGAGAAATATGTTTGCTTATGTGAGCTAAAGACCAAGCTTTATTATATAGAAGAGAATTAAACAAGTAAATGATAAATGAACAGGGTGCCCAGAGAAGCTGTGGCTGCCCCATCCCTGGCAGTGTTCAAGGCCAGGTTGGACACAGGGGCTTGGAGCAACCTGCTCTAGTGGAAGGTGTCCCTGCCCGTGGCAGGGGTTGGAGCTGGAGGAGCTTTAAGGTCCCTTCAACCCAAACCAGGCTGGGATTCTAGGATACTATGATAAAGTGCTGAAACTGTAGCAGTCACTTGTGTGCATATAGTTTGTAGTAGACGCCTCTCCTGCTTGACCCATCATCATCTCACTCTGTCTGTGCTCATGTCACTCATGGCTGGTTTCTCCTTGCTCTGTCAGTGAGCGTTGTGCGGTCCCTTAGCGCTTACCCAGTGAACAGCACTTGTGTGGTTCTGATCTGGACACTCTCACCTCAAATATACGTGATAACATCTTTCATTATTGAGTGGAAGAACCTTAACAAAGAAGAGGAGATGAAATGGCTGCGAGTTCCTCCAAATATCAGTAAATATTACATTTATGGTGAGTGTGCACTGAGAAATAGAATATATTATGTTAACACAGAACAGCAAAATGGGACATTACTGAGCTCTCTGATTCCTTTTCCCCCTCTCTGTTTCTGATTTATGATAACGACCAGCAGAGCAATTCCTGATCATCATTAGAGCACTGACTGTAAAGGATTAACTGCTGCATTAATAATCAGGTTAACCAAGACTGAAGCTCAGAAGTGTGTTAATTTTTTGACAACACAATAAAATCGGCTCTGGAATATTGAATACACCAGCTAATATCTAAGTTAATATGTCCATTCCATTTGCAGTTTGGCTTTAATCTTAAATTTTTTTACAATAGCTCCATAAAGGTGTTAATTCCATGACAGGATAATGCTAGATTGTCCAGTATAGATTAATGGGTTTAATCTTCTGATATTAAAGTACATATCTATAAAAGACAGCTCTCATTATTCCCCTCTCTGGGCTGATCTGAGCTCTGATACGTGACCAGAACCTCTGTGCAGGTAATTGTGTAAAAGGAGGATAATAGTTGCGATTCAAAAGGCTCATTTCCTCTTTCCAGATCACTTTATCCTGATTGAGAAATACCAGTTCAGCCTGTACCCTGTGTTTGCTGGAGGAGTTGGCAAATCCAGAGCAACAGATCACTTTACCAAAGGTGACTTAGAGGAGCTTTCTCCATGTTGTTGTGAAATAGGAGCTTGTAAAAGTAACCTTTAAATGCAAGAGAAGCCTGTATCTTACCAGCGAATGTCAGTATTAAAGTCATTGTAATAGAACTATGGACAGTGATCTAGATGCAAACTACTTGTTCACAAACTATTTGACTGCATTATTAGCTGAATTCCTTTTATTTCCAGCTGGATACGAAAATGAGAACAATGCCAACCTCTATGTGGTTCTGCCAATAGTCATTTCAACCTCAGTTTTGTTGCTTGGAGCACTGCTGGTTTCACAACAAAGGTGGGTTGTTCATTGTCATCTCAAAGGTCTTCAGAAGAAGGTGGTGCAGCTTAGGGGATGCCTCTGTGCTGAACTAGTGGGCAGGATGTTTCTGGGGCAAAAAGGGATTATTTTTAATGTCTATTTTTGAGGTCCTGCACTGAAAAGCAGTGGACTGTGGAATACAGCACAGAGAATTAAAGTGGCCTGAGTGCAGAGACTTGTTACCTTGTGAAAATGTCATTGTCATAGTGCTCTGGGTAAATGAAATTGCACAGGTTCCTTTCCTGACACAGCGGAGGGGAATGGCAGCAGTACAGAATGTGAGACCAGTTCCAACTCCAGAATTTACCTTATATTTCAGAATGAAGAAGCTGTTTTGGGAAGATGTTCCAAACCCCAAGAACTGCTCCTGGGCACAAGGAGTTAATTTTCAGAAGGTATATATTCCCCTGGTGATGCCTCTTCCCCCACCCCATGCTCTGACTGCTCTTTGCTGGCTGCTGAGCTCTATCTGTTGGGTAGAGCAGACCCTGCCTGAGCTACTTGAATGGAGCCTCTTGAGCCTCTGAAGTTACCAGTGCAGCACTTCTCTTGACTGTAGGAGCTGATATCTGGGACCAGGCCAGGACCAGAGTCTGACACCTCTTTTGAATGTAGCTGGTGTTTAAATTTCAGGGCAATCAGTAAATCAGTTGCAGAATCCCATGGGTGTAATGCTTGTGCACCTCAGTGAGTGCCACTTGTATATCAAAGGCCAAATTCTTTGCTGGGACAATGGCCTCTCCATTTGGCCAGTGATATGGGAGCTGTGATGGGATGTGGAGTCTTCATGTGGGCTTAGCTGCTTTGTGCCCTCAGACAAAGCTTCTTGTGGTGCCGGTATCTGACAGCATGCAATCACTGAGACAATAATCCATATTCAGGCCTCTTACTTCTAAAAGGAAGAGCATGTAATGGCAGAAGATTTTTCAGGTATTTAATTTGCATTCCCCAGTGACGGTTTCTTTTCTCATCTTTTTTCATAGAATCCCAGAATCCCAGACTGGTTTGTGTTGGAAGGGACCTTACAGCTCCTCCAGCTCCAACCCCTGCCCCGGGCAGGGACACCTTCCACTAGAGAAGGTTGCTCCAAGACCCTGTGTCCAACCTGACCTTGACCACTGCCAGGGATGGGGCAGCCACAGCTTCTCTGGGCAACCTGTTCAGTGCCTTGAAGCACTCTGTAAAAACTTTCTTCCTTAGATCTAGCCCAAATCTTTTTAGTTTAAAAAGTTTAAAACCATTTCCCCTTGTCATATTGCAACAGGCCCTGCTAAAACATTTGTCCCTTTCTTAGAGGCCTCCTTCAAGTACTGAAAGGCTGCAGTATGGTCTCCC
>NW_009929007.1:15198-24388 GCF_000696875.1 Nestor notabilis
CAGGCTTCCTATGCAGAATTGTTAGAAGATTATTTATATTCAGCAGACAGGAAGTGCAGATACAACACTGAGTTGTTTAAATATAACTAATCCTTGAAGTGACTTAGTCAAAATGCCCTTGGAAAAATTAGGAGCAAGACCAAGCCTCAGTTTGTCTCTTGCACAGGCAGAAACACTTTGGATTTGGTGGTTTTAACTTCTCTTTGCTGCTCTGCAGACTAAGGCTGTGACCCGCAAAGGGCTGAATCCTTTCAAGCCCTGGCTCTCTGAGTTGGGAGAGCCCAGCCCTGCCCAGGATGCAGCCCAGGAACCAGAGACATCAGACTGGTTTGGAACTTACCCAGCTTGAGTGCAAGATCTGCCCAGTTACTGACTCCACTTGAAAGTGGTTTGTCATTCTGATTGAGTATTTGTTCTAATTGAGAGCCAGCTTGGGAGTTTCCACTGACTCCGGCACATCAAAGTGATCACATCTCTATTCACACAAGTACTTGGTTGTCCCATTATAGTCTTTTGAGCTTTTTGTGTGCATTTGGGTGCAGCAGCAACTCGGAGAATGCAGAAACTGGGTGTGTTTTGTGCCTTACTGAGCTTTTTATTTGCTTGCTTTTTCCTGGAAATACCAGTGTGCATGTTATTTATACAGCCTCTTCATTTGCTGTCATTTAGAGATGCAGCCACCCCAGTGCAGGTGTCTGAATAATCTCTAACATTCTGTTTGTACTGGGAAAAAAAGGCCATAAATCCTCAAAGATCTGATTTTGGTGGTAGGTGGAAGGGCTCTGTGAATAGTTTTTAATTGCAGGGGTATGAGTGGCACCAGCACAACGGCTTTTGTCTATTTACTCTTTTCAACTATAGCAAAAGGAGCTCATGACAATCCTCGCTGTCCCCACTTGCACAGGGGCATGAAGTTTGCATGTTGGCTGTAGCACGTTGGAAATGATTCTCCTCACTGACTGGTAGAGCTGAAATAAGGGTGTTAAAGTTGATGACGTTCTAACTAGGAAGGGAGGGTAAAGCTGACACCCTGGTGGTCCTGCTCCATATTCATATGCCTGGCTCCACAATTAATGGGGAAGAAATGGCACAAGTATGAAAGAAGGTGGAGTTGGACATGCTTTTTGATAGGTTGCACAGTAGGAAGCATGCTTCTTCCATGCCTTGTACTAACCTCACTGGGAAATGTTAACTGCACTCAGAGCACAGGGCCTGTCCTCAGGTTGGCACAACCATCTCTTACTCGTGAGTGTCCAAGGCTGGACCATCCTCTTCGAAACCATGTTTTTGGAGCCAAATGCTGCTTTTTGTATGTGTGGATGGAATTTCCTGTACAAAAAGCAGTGTACAGCCCACATGTGATATTTTTCCTTAGTTGGGATAAGCACTGATAACATAAATAGCCTCTATACCGCTGCTGGGAAGTTCTGATGTCATTCTGAAGGCGTCTGATATGACACTCCTGTCTTGTCCTGGAATGCAGCCACATTAGATCATTGAGTCAACTTCTGATCATTACTTTGTATATTCAGTATATCCCATCTGATATTTGGGATTTCAGAACTGCATTTATAGACTTCTATCCTGATTGTATTGCTCACAGCAGTAAGACAGTGTTTAAGGTCACTTCCAACCCAAACCATTCTATGAGTCTGTGAATCCTAATTTAACCAGACAGGTCTTGCATCTAGACTCTGTCTTGCAAGCCTTTACATGTATGCATAATGTCAAAAATCATAACAATTCCTCTTATCTGCTCAATAAAATAGTAAATAAAACCACTGTAGGACCTCCTGTAGTGTTGGAGAAATGACTTAAACACAACTACAGATGTTATTTTACAGGGAAATTAATATCAGTCTTGAAAAGACTCACATGTATCTAAATTACCCTGCAGTGTCCATGGGCTCATCTGCAGTGTGTGAAGTTAAATGTATGGGAAAGTCAAACTCTGGTCATGGCAGAATTAGGCCAGTAGGATTATTTTGATATATCTGTGTTTAGCAGCTGGAGTGCAAAGTAATTCTGACCTGAACCCAGCTCAGGCTTCCAGCTCAGAAGTAGCCTGGGGCTTCCGAGACAAATACAGCTTAAACCCCAGCCTGAGCAGGAGAGCAAAACACAGCCTCATTTGACATTCCTGGTTTGGTTGCATCTTGTTTCATCTGCTTGGCAAAGTTTGGGAGCTGGTGACCTGAGACACACTTTTCTCCTGAGTTCATGGAACTACTTTGTCTGTAGGGCAGGTTGGATGCAGGGGCTTGGAGCAACCTGCTCTAGTGGAAGGTGTCCCTGCCTGTGGCAGGGGTTGGAGCTGGATGAGCTTTAAGGTCCCTTCAACCCAAACCATTGTAGGATTCTATGATTCCTGTTAATATGTCTCCCATTTGAAAAGGCTACTGGGGACAGTCAGTACACACTGAACAGAGCTCAGGCTGGCTTTGGCTGTGTCGGTGTCGATGCAGAACAAACCTGAGAGGGAAGATGACTTTCAGCAGGCAGTATCAGTTACGATTATTACAGCTTGGTGTATACAGCTGGGAGCAGCCTACAGCTCGTTTCACTAGCCTGATACTGTTACATGCAGTTACTGACATCATTTTGAAGAGAAGGATTGATTCCAGTGCACAGATTGGTTTCAGTGCAGGAGGATGGTGGACTTGAGCAGGGCAGGTACCAGAGCAGTTAGAAACCAGCTCACCAGCTTTGCCACATGAGGGCATAGGTGCTACCAATAGCTAGTGTAGACTAAAGCTAGGAGAGGTGGTATAGACTCTTTTCTATAATTGCAGACTAGTCTAAGTATTTTGACATGTTTTTAGTTGTTTTGGCAGCTTCCTGGCTGTAAAACATGGTTTGCTGATACACACAGGAACTGTTTCTATCTATTTGGTTTGCCTTGAATTCATTAGGAAATACAGGGTTTTCAAGTGAATTCTCCTTTGTAGCTAGGAGACCCACTTCATGCTGTTGTAAGTTTTATGTGCATATATACTAGGTAGTAGTAAAACATATGTTTCTCCAAAATAAATGTGTGTTTCTCTTTGTGCAGTTCAAACCTACAGCTCCTATTCTGATGGGAATGCTCTAAAAATCCTATGGAAAGGCTGCATTTGACCCCAAATACATAATCTTAGCAGGGAAAGTTCCTTTAATTGACATATAAATGATGGTGTCTGTGGTTTATACAACCTGAATAAGAAGCCAAGGGTATGATTAGCACAGGGTAAGCAGAATACTTGCTTTGCAGCACTTGACACACCAACAGCTTCTCACTTCTTTGTCTTGTCCTTGCTCTTCACTTAAACACAAACGTAAAGAAGAGAGGAAATGTGATTTAGAGGATTTTCAGCTATATACTTGTACTAAAACTATGGGGGGTTTGTCTGTGGTGCTTAAAATCATCAACTTCATCCTGAACTAAAACTGAGCATTAAAATCTATATTCTCTTCTAGCCTGAAACTTTTGAGCATCTCTTCATCAAGCACCCCAAAGCAATGTCATTTGAGCCTCTTCTTCTGGAACCAGCAATAGTGCTGGAAGACATCAGTGTCACTGAAGTGCTGAAAAAAGAAGACTCACAAGATTTTGTGGTCGTTGATTCCATGTTTACAACACCACAAGACTCTGCACATGACTCTGCCTGCTCCAGCAGCCATTTCCATAGTAGCAGCTTCTCTGAGAGCTCCCACGATGGCCAAAGCAGTGCAGAAGTGACAGGGGAGTCTGATATTAAATATGCTACTGTCCTTACTAACTCCAGATCAAGTGGCCTTTGTGAACACAAAGTGAGGCCAAGAAGTTGCTTTGATAGATGCTGCTTAGCTGAAGACTCCTCAGCTACAGGCTCCTTCTCAAGCAGCTCCTGGGTGGTGGGAAACGGGGCATTTCTGGTACTACCTGAGGTGCCCATCAGGCAGCCCAAGACTCTCTCCTTGTCCCTCATCTCTTCAGAGGGATTTTCGGAGCCTTCAGATCATGATGATGCTTTCCCAGATGGAGACAGCCCCGAGCAGACCTTGTGTTACGTTGGAGTAACATCACTGGGGAAAAGGGACAATGACATTTTCTTAACAGACAGCTCCAGGGTGATGTGTCAGTTCCATGCAATGGATCTGCTCCAGGAGGGGGGGGTTCTGCAGCACACACCATCTCATTTCAATGCCTTTATCCAAAGCAGCCTTCAGTACAAAGCCATCGTGCCCTACATGCCACAGTTCCAGATGACTGCAGCCAAGGTGCAGGAGAGCACGGAGAAGACCTCTGAAGTCACCACACCATGATCTGATGCACTTAATGGTATTTTAGGTGTTAATACGTTCCTGGTTTTCCCCTCTCTTGACTTGTTGCAGGAGCTCTCCTGATTTGAAGCCAGGTAACTGGTTCTATATTTGAGTGCCAGGGTTTTAGTAGGAAGAAATTCCATTTCTTCACCTATTTTTCAAGTGGGGCCCTTGCTTTTAAGATCTGTGTTCAAACTAGCCTTTGGTGACAAATCTCTGTGTCGATGCCTGTCCGGTGTATGTGAGCACTCCAGTGAAGAACTGCCCTTGGAATTGGACTCGGTGCCATGGACATTCAGGTGAAAGGACTGGATGTGATCCCAGTGGACTGTTTTCCACAGCAGAGTGTTGGCAGCACAGACCCACACACACATTTCTTCTCTCCTCAAACATCGCAGCAAACTGCCCTGAAAGAGCTTGTTCTTGGTTTAGGGTTTGCTTTGGGACCTGGAGGGTGAGACAGGAAGGAGTGAGCTAACACGGAGGTTGAAATATGTACATGTGAGGTGATTTTTTGGGGTGGGAAAACTGGAATGAGTCATTTCCCTGGGAATGATGTGTGACGCTGAGTGCACAGGGTGAGTTGACCTGGATGCAGTGCAGACTCCAGGTTACGATACACTTGAGCTGGTGGGAAATGGATGGACTATACAAACACCAAATACATTTGTTAGGCTTTTTTCCTCCCAAATCCCGATTTATTTATTGCTGAGCTGACACCTGAGTTAAATAGAGCTTGTGAATACACGAATGATCCCCCTGAAAAAGCAGGGGGAATGCTGTGTTTCAGCAGCTGGAAGGGAAGCCCTGACCAAGCACAGCAAACTCAGGGCTGCTGTTACAGGGTCTCTTTTAAAGGGAATTGAAAATACTCATCAGTAACATCAAAGAGCATCATGAGGTCAGATAAAAGAATCAAAACTCCTGTGGCTGCCTTAATTGTGGGGTGTTATCTGGGGAAAACCATGTACTTGGAAGTAAAATGTCCATGTTCTTGTTGAATGTGAGATTCCAGTGCAAATGGTACTGCTGGCAAACTAACATCACTTCCAACCCCCTTTCCTAAGAGCCTGCAGTAGCGAAGGCAGTGGTTTGATCCTGTGTTTTTGATCTGTGGTGAACTAGTCTGTCTGCTTGGGCTCAGAGATGTCACTTTGCCTTCACAAGCCCTGTGCTGCTCAGCTGGAAAGCTTCAGGTGGGAGGAAAACCACATCTTGCATCTGAGCTGTATTTTCTGGGATGAGCAGGTAAAGAAACCACAGCTGTTGGAAAGCCAAATATATCTTTTTCTACTTGATAGTAAATATTTTTGTAGACATTCCGAAGAACTATTTTGAGGGACTAAGAAAGATGAATATATTGTGTATTCAAAGGTAAATTCATGTAAAACTTCTACAGGCACTTAAACCCAAAAGGGCAAACCCCAGCAATGAGAGTACATGGTAGGAGAGGTGTGGAAACATGGAGTTTTGTGATAAGAAATCCTATGGAGCAGAAGGGACCACAGTAAGTGTGTGTCTGCATTTTGGAGTTAAGATGAGCTTTAGCAAAGACCCCACTGAATGTGGCACAAATCCGATGTACTTGGTTCAGAGCTGTTGTGTGTGGAGGGGGGATTAAAACCTTTTTGTGTGAGTGACCAGAGCTTGTTGGCACTTGAAAATGTGTTTGGAGGCTGCAGGGACAAACCAGAAGGTTCCCAGAGAGTCCCAGGAGCAAAGCTGTGATCGGCACCCAGGTGAATGCTGAGCTTGGAACTCATCTGGAAACAGAACTTCCCTCCTGCTGGCATGTGAACCTGATGGGGGGCAGCCTCCATGATTCCCTTGGGAATGGGCTCAGGCGCTGGATTCTGCCTCTCCTGATGGTTTGTCCACCAGGTCCAGGAGCCCCTGAAGGTGTGGGGATGCTGGTGTAGCTTGGCTGCTCCCCTCACTGCCCCTGCTAATGCCACAGGCATCCCTCAGGTGAGGTGAATTTGGGGTGGAAGACCTCAATCCCTGCACATCAACCTCCTCCTCTTGCCAGCCTGGGGTGCAGAGTCATGGGAACCACTGAACTGAGGTTGTGTGAGAGCTGGAGACTGGAAGCATAAACATGGGGTTCACCATCAGGTTTGGGCTTTCTGTAATTACAGTGTCCAGGAAAGTCATTTAGTTGTGGTTGAAGAGCATCAGTCTCCAGGAAATGAAAAGCTCACATTGATTTTACCATAGCATGTCCTAATCCAGTGTTTCTGTGAGGACAGGAGGGGCATCAGCCACGGGAATGATCAGAACCAGGGAAGGCTTTCCTGGGAAAATGCAGGAGTTCATCATCCCGCAGGACTCGGACGTGCCTCGGAGCTGGTGGCAGAGGAACAGTCACAGCGTGGACTTGGTGTTCCCCAGCTCTGCTGGAGGGTTCTGTGTTAACAAAGCAGTGCAGAAAGGCTCCCTTGGGAAAGCAGGTGGATATCCAGCTATTCCCACCTCTGGGAGTCCAGCCTGTCTTCCTGGGTGCCTCTGTCATCTCCCCACGGGGTTCTAATGGCCAGTGCCAGCGGTGCTCCTTAGAAACACAAACTGAGCTGGTACTTACAAAGCCCTGCTGCCCGTGTAAGAAATACTGCAGTTACCTGGTCCCTTGTGCTTCAGCAAACCCAAAAGGTTTTAAGTGTCATTACTGTGGAACCAAGCAATTTAATCCCTTGTGTAGTTGTGCCTTTCCTGGAGCAGCCTCCAGGCCCTGTCCCCATCCCGAAGTGTCTGGCAGTGCAGGTGGATGCAGTCCTGACTGTGCGAAGGGCAGGATGCAGCCATATGGGTTTGTTCAATAAACACTTCCTGAAGCTGGCTCCCAGTCTGGCATTTCCAGCCCTGCGGAATGGACGTTCAGGCTGCTCCTCACCTCTTCTGCTCCCGTAGGAAGCCAAAACCTGCATATCCTGAACCCACCATCTGCTGCCGCCTGCACTGTCCCAGGCTCCGGCTGTGGTTTAGCTCCTGTGGGCAGTGTCTGCCCCTGCGAAAGGGAATGAAGAGCTGCTGTGAGGTGCCACGAGCTTTCCTCACTGGTGTTTTCCCCCTTAACTTCAGGTCATTCCCTTGTTTAACAAAGCCAAGTAGTTCCCACATCATGTTGTATAACCATGGTTCATTCCACGTTCACAGCAGCCTCTTGCTTTTACAGGGCAGCTGATACTTGTGATCTACACAGGAGCAAAAGCACATTTCCTTATTCCTGTGTGCACAGAGACGGGCAGAGGCACTTTGTGAAGTGCTGTTGGAGCATGGTTTTCCCTGTCTGGTGCTGTGTTGCAAGGAAAGGGCTGGAGCAGTGGGCACCTGGCCGGTGCTGAGCTGCTGGCCTGTGTTCAGGATTGGATTGGGGTTGGTGGAGACTCAAAACTCAGTTCTCCCTCTGTGTACTGGAGACACGCTCCATCCATGGCAATGGAGTTTTGCTGGTGGCAGTGGTTTGAGTGTTGATGTTTAAGGGTAGATGTGTAATTGTTAAGTGCAGAGGAGCTCTACGTGCTGCACAGCCCCTTCTGAGGCACCGTTACAGAAACAGAACAGTTTGGATTGGAAGGGACCTTCAAACTCATCCAGTTCCAACCGCAGAGCAGAGCTGCTCCAGCCCTCACAGCACCTCCGTGGCCTCCTCTGGGCTGCTGCGTTCCCAAAGCCTTGGTGGCAGCGCTGTGCCTCTCCCAGCGGAGCACAGAGCCCTGGGAGCACCAGCAGCACCCACAGCAACTCCCCTGCCGTAAGAGCCAAACTGGGAACATGCAGCACCTTCAGGGCTGGAATCCTGCTTGCGTTTGGCAGGTGTCCTTCTGTTCGCTAATTATCCTAAACAAAGGCAAAGTGAATTGTCTGTGCGAGACACTAATTAGAACCCATCAGGAGCTGCTTATGCAAGAGCTGTCAGCAGCAGCGCAGGGAGAGGCACTGAGCAGCTCTCTCCAGGAGAGCTGAAAGTCACTCTTGATGGCTTAGGAAATAACGCGGTGTCCTGCTGGTGGGGAACGAATGGGAAAACAAATGATGAAGAGAGATGGAGGAAAGGAGCTCTTGGGGGGGCTTTTCATGTTGTTGGAAAGCCGTGGACAGGGAGGTCTCTGGGCTGTGTGGAGCCTGTGCGTGATAAAGGTTATGCCTCTCTTTGTAGTCTGGCTGTAATTAAGCATCTTGTCCTGCCTTTCCTATCCCCAGTGAGGTGCAGCACCTCTCCACATGGCCCCGGATGGGTCCGTTCTGATTGCAAATGAAGCTTTTTTCCTATCCCCCCAAATTACTTTAAAGCCATCCGTTTATGCCTTCAAACCTGAGCACAGCTTTGAGGACTGGCACCAACCAACCAACCTTCTGCTCCTACTTGTAGAGAGAAACTCAACATTGATGGGAAGCAGAATGGGCGTAATGGGAAAGCCACAAACAGCCTCACTTGTAATTCTCCCAAATCAAAGCTGGCAGCGCTGGGAGCCGCAGCTCTGGCTGCAACCTGTGCTGGAAGGAAACACTCGGAGCCTTATTTCAAGCTTCAAATGATGATTAAAGATCTGGGCCAGAAGAGCCTGGCACTGAGATAATTATTTAGTCTTCTGCCTGCCTCATGTCAGAAGGGAGCTGCAGAACCTGATGCTGTTTTGCTGGAACAGCTTGTCATCCCTCTGTTTCAGTGGTGGGGCCATGAAAACACCAGCTGAGGAGCTGCATGGCCGCTGCTCCTCCCCAGGCGGGGCTTTGGGGCTTTCTTTTTGGTTTCAATCTGCGGGATTTGGAAACGGGCTCTGAAAACACAACATGTTATCTGCTGCTTGTAACTGCGAGGCGCTCTTGCTCTTGCTCTGATCAGTTGGGAATGACCCAGATTCAGTGTGCGCCTGGGCCCAGAACACCCCCTGTGCTGCGTGGACCC
>NW_009929007.1:24541-33071 GCF_000696875.1 Nestor notabilis
TGGCGCCAGGCTGAGAGAGCGGGGCTGGGGCAGCTGGAGAAGAGAAGGCTCCTGAAGGGGACACCTTAGAGCAGCTCCAGGGCCTAAAGGGGCTCCAGGAAACCTGGAGAGGGCAAATCCCCGTGGCAGGGGGTTGGAACAGGGTGAGCTTGAAGGTCCTTTGCAATCCAAACCAGTCTGTGATTCTATGATATAATAACCCCACAGATCATGTAGCTGCCTCCTTCAGCCAGTGTTCCTGAGAGAGCAGGAGCACTTGTTCAGGGCTGCTCACGGTGCTGACACGCAGCAGTGTCCCAGGGGATGCAGCTGGGCTACAACAGCCAACACCACTGCGCAAATCCTGCGTGTCCACAGTCCTGCTGCCGGTGGCTGTGGGTTGCTGAGGACTTCAGAATGTGTGTGCATGGGATGCGGCTTCCCTGGCAAGCAGAGGCAATGGCAATAAAGCCTTGTACTGGAGATGAGCTGCAGAGAAGGAGGGGAGAAAACCACCTTGTAAAGCACGTTGTAGGAGGTAGCAATGGGTGCTGCATGCAGCTCTGAGCAAGCCGGAGGACACGGCTCACAGCAGACAGCTACAACTGTTCTGTGCCCTATTTACCAAGTATAGTGACCTGGAAAAGGAAAAGCAGAAGGTTGGCTCAAATCAGTGAAAGACTGTGATTCCTAAGAGGAATGATGTCACCAGCCAAGACGAACAACTGAGAAGAGGGATGAGAAGCATGAAAGTGCTACCAGCCAGCATGAAGGGAATGCTCATCCTGTGCTGAATTTGTCTCAGGGAAACCACTGCAATGTACAGATCTATTGCAGCCCTTAGCAGGCAGTTTGGAGCCATCCATTCTGCTTAGAGTACACGGAGAGCTGAAGGAAAGAAGCGTGAAGTGGCAGGGACCAGTCATCTAGATGCCTTATGGACTTCCAGGAGTCACAGACTGGCTCACAGGCACTTATTTAGGCAAAGACTTGGAGATTAAGACTGGAAAAGGGAGGCTGAAGTCCCCAAGAAGTACCTGTTTCCTCATGGGCAGCAGTGCAAAGGGTGGGTGAGACTGCTGTATGTGCCTCCTGCTTCTGACACAGTGACCCTGCCGTGGTTCTCCTTGGTTTTCCCTGCAGGAAAAGAGAGCAAATCACTTTGCAAGGTGAGAAGTGGAAAGGAGGGTCCTGACCTGCCTCACCTGGGGCCTCCAGCCCCTGCCCGGGGGCTCTATTGAAGCTCAGCCCGCAGCTGGGTTGTGCTGGTGGGTGTGTGTCTGTGGTTCTATCACAGCTTTACAAGGTCCCTTTTGATCCCAGTTTCTGGGCTGGCTTCACCTCACGTCTGTCTCATCCCTATGAACCTGCCTGGCAAACTCTGGGATGTGTCTCCTCCAGTTACTGCTGCTGGACCTGATCCAGGAAGAGCATTACTGTCCCCAGAAGCCTGGGATGGAGGCTTGGAAGTCTGCCTGGAGGAATGGTGAGGTCTGTGTTAGGACAAAACAGGCATAAATCTCATAAAGTGCAGTAGCTGGTGGGGGTTTTCCAGCTCTCTTGATGATCTTTCCTAAGCAGCTGTAAAGAAATGGGATGCAGGATAAACCATTTGGATGAGCATATATCCAGCTTGGGCTGGTGATTTGGAAGTATCCTGATAGAAATAGTACAGTGTGAACAGAATCATGGAATAACGGAGGTGGGAAGGGACTTCTGGCCACCATGTAGTCCAACCCCCTGCTCAAAGCAGGGTCAGCTAGGGCAGGCTGCCCAGGGCTGTGTCCGGTTGGGATCTGGTACCTGGATAAGCTGAAGATATAATCTGCCAAAGCTTTATTTTCCCCTATGGAGAATGGGTTGTGCAGGAATCATCACTTGGGATTTCCACAAGGGATTTGGGAAGCAAAAGGCCCACTGTGGGAATGGGTTGAATCTTCATTGAAATCTGTGGTTGCAGCTATTTGTTGAGGGGAAATGATGGAAATGATGTTTCACAGCAGTGCTGAGCCTTTGATATTTGTTTTCAAGTAAACCTGGTTTTCTATTCCATATAAAATATTGCTGTTTAATTAAATGAAGTGGTTGGATTACTGGCACTTGACAAAATCCAACATTTCCCAGCAGATGAAGAACGCTGGTTTTAATGTCAGGACTTAATTTCTTGTATGTTACGTGTATGAATTGTGATCAGATCAGTTTGTTTGATGGAACTTTAGAAGCTCCTTCATCAAATAACCAGAGGGCCCTTCCCGCCTCAGCTGTTATGCAAGCAAAGAGCTGAAAAACGTTATTAGTGGCTATATTTTCACAGAATTCATCCGCATGGAGCCGCCAGGCCAGGCCTCCCTCCCGCAGCTCTACAGACCGGGCTGGATGCATCAGCACCGGGTTTCGGGCTGCGAGCCAGCGGGTCCTGGCTGCGAGGACGGGAGTTACCCACCAGCCGGCGTCCCTGTGTGTCAGCTCTGCCCCGGAGCTCCACTTCCCACCCTGACCTCGCAGGGGTTGGGGTGCTCGGGGGGGGCTCTGTGCAATGACTCGGTGCCGGGTCCGGCAGCCCCGTCACTTGGTGCTGGGCGGCTGCGGGGAGGCGGAGGAGTGAGGCGCCCGCACGGAGCAGTGGCGCAGCCAAGGCTGAGAGCGCTGCAGCGCTCCAAGTGACAGACGCGCCTTCCCTGCCTATGCTCTGCCTGGAAAAAACCCTGTTTTGTCCTGTTCTCCCTGCGAAAACCGACTCCAAACCAGGGCACAAACCCCACCTTCCTGCTGGGATTTTTCCTGCTCTGTTACATATATTTGACGGCGCTTCCCAGCCGTCCCAGGGCTCAAAATTCCCTGATTCCCTAAAGCCCAGCCTATAGAGAGAACCAGGAGCCTGCGTCATCTCAGCCTCACCTCCCTGCAAGTGCTGCACCGAAATACTCCTGTCTTTAAGCAGAATATTCTGGTTTTCAAACTTATTTCAGAAGGAGAAATCGTCCATGGGGAAATCCCCATCGGCTTTAGGCTGTGACAAAGCCTTTCATGCCACCACTGCTTCCCGGCTCCTGGTGTCCAGGCACCGCAGGCTACACCTGCATGCTGGGTTAGAAAGGGGAAATTCCTGTGGTTAAGAAGTCTGTCGCATTTTAGGGGGTTTTAAAATGAACAAGCTTCAGGGGTTCGGTTTTACTGCTCTTTTCATATGGAAAACCAGGCGACCGTTTCCAGGGAAGCCAGTCTGGGTGGTGGGGCTGTCTGGATTGCTGGATTTCTCTCTCTACGTGCCTGATTTGGGAATCAATAGCAGTCTTCTCATCCGCTTGTGAGTAAAAATACTTACTAACAGCCTCCCAATGAACTTCTGAAGGGATGGGAAGTGTGTCCTCCACAGCGTAACTCACTGTTCCATGTACTTCTCCCAAACAGGTTTCTAATACTACCAGGGAGCTAAGGAGAGATGAGATGCCTGCCCTGTACCTTGTCCCTCCTGCTCAGGCTGTCTTCTCTCAGCTCTTGAAAGCAACAATTCTTCTACTGCTGGTGTTAAATGTGGTGGGTGAATTCATTGCCTGATGCCAGGAGCACAGAAGCATCTGTTACACCCCACTTAATTCCCCTCTATTTGATATATATATGAGCTGCTTCAGCTGCAGTGGAAGGACAGAGGAGGGAGCACAAACACTCATTAATTCTGGACAATGAATTAATTCATTGAGCTCAGAGTATTCAGGGCATTTGTTTCCTCCCTGGTTTCCATATTGTTCTGTTCATCTCCTGGCAGCCTGCAGACTCCCATCAGTTTTCCACCAAATTCCTTTCTCTGGTACCAAGACCTTTATGGAAGAGGAAGAAGATGACAAAGCTGGTTGGGATTGATGAACCGAGGGCACAGAGGAAGGAAGACAACAGTGGGGGAGGCACTGGCCACCTTCTCTGCTTGGTGTCGACAGTACCAACAAATCTGAACCTCTCTGAAAAGAGGACTTTTGGAGGGGACAAAGGGGGAACAAAGCCAGAGGATTGTGTGCAATACCACAAAACAGGAACCAGCGTCTCAGTGGAAGTCCTAGGGCTGTGCTGCCTGTGGAGGGCACAGGAACTGGGAAACCCTCCTGCCTGTGGCGTCCTTCCTTGTGGATCCCCAGCTGGCCAACCAGCAAGGAAGAGCCTGGGGAGAGAAGTCATTTCCCCTTAGAGACAGAAACATTGTCCTTTGTCTCTCGGCAGTGGAGCGAGGGCTGTTCCCCTTCACTTCCCCTTATTTTTAGCATCCCTAATACCAGCCATCCTCATTCAAAACACATTTGCTTTTACTCCCTCTCTAGTTTAATGGGAAACTCATCTTCTTCTTACTGTTTTGACAGTACCTCACTGAAGCCGTTTATTCTATTCTGCACAAGCTCTCCTACCACATTTATCACCAAAATATGAGTGCATTAAGCAGAATGAGTAACATCTGCCAGGTTAATGTTTTTCTGTCTCCTTAGGGAAAAAATATGGATGCAATAGCATCCTATTTTGGTAAATGGGACTTCCCCCAACTTCTTACATGCACATTGCTCTGATTTGTTTTTATAGTAGAGAAAGCAAAGCCCAAGAAATGTACAGTTCACTTGGAGTAATAATTGGTGACACATTTATTAATGGTGTGTACTTCCTGGTTCATATCCTTGGATTTGATCCTCAGACAGTTCTACTTTCTGGCCTCAAAGCTCCACCATCCAGCAGTAATGGAGGTGTTGGCAATACTCATCATCTCACTGAGCAGCCTTTTGGCTGTAGTGGATTTGCAGCACAGAGGATTAGGAAGGTGAGGACCCTGCACTTGATTTTGTTATACAGGGAGCTTGAGTCTAGGATGGTTCCTGGTGCTGCTGATTGCTCTGCAATGTCCTGGGTACCAGCTGGAGTTTCTGATGGGTCCTGAGCTTCCTTCCCAGCTGCTGCACTTTGCTGTTCTCAACTGAGAGGTGATGAAGGCCTGAAGAACTGCAGTCAAGTCATACACCAGAATGGGACAGAAATGGTAAGAAGGCACCTGGAGAAGATGGAAAGTGTTACTCAGACTGGTAAAGCGTCAGTGGTGCACCCCAAAATACCCCTGAGTTACTGCCTCAACTGACCACTTGTGCATCATCCCTGCATTGTTGGCACCTAAGTGTTCACCATCAGATGTCTGTCCGCTGATGATGGGTATGGGACCTTCTAAAGGGAAGGTCCAGAAGTGGAGCAACATGGTCCTGTCACAATGAAATGGATGTTCCCCTTCAGAAAGCATCCAAAGCCTCATAGGGTATTATCCCTCCTACCTTCTGAGAGGAGGAGCCTGATTCATCAGTACCAGTAAAACTGCTTCATCTCTGTGCCTTGGCCTAAATACGTGCTAGTCTGTGATGAACAGCAGCTTTGGAGAGACATGCTTGGAGCTGGCCTTTGGGCAGCTTCTCTGTGGCCTCACAGGAATGGGGAGGTTTGGCCATGAACTGGGTAAGCTGATGTGGGCACAAGCGGGAATTCGGGATTTGCCTGACTACTGCATGTTTGAGAGTTAAACGGATGTTGTGGGGAATGACAACAGCACTAATTAAACAGCTTTGGTCAGTGTAAGTCACAGCCTCTTCACAAGGCTGGCAGGGTATCAGTCACATTCGTGGGAATTAAGTCCTTTCGGATGTTTAGAGCTTGTTGATAGTGAAAAGTTTGTGCTCACGACTGGTACTTGGTAAATATTGGTCCAGCAGTGTCAGAACAGGGAGCTCTGCAGCTTTCAGCGTTCAGTTCGAGTGCAGATCACGAGTGCACGGGCTCGGTGGAACATTTTAATGCCACGGATGACTTCTTGAAGTTGACTTGGCACATTCGGTGGAGGAAGATAAGAATAACACAGGATGAGCTCTCAGGAGTTTCTTCATCTCATCCTCCCTGTACCAGCCTTTGCCACCAGTATTTGAGTTTCCAATAGGATGTCAGAGGGCTGTGAGAAGAGGAGGATCATTTGAGGCTGCTGCTGCAGCAAGCTACCATGCAGCAGTAGCAACCAGGTCCTCTTCCAGTCAGGCTGAAGCACTTCTGTCTGTTACTAGGCTTTGGAACTCCACCAGTGTTTGTGAATAGCTGCTGTATCAGGATTACTGCTACTCCTTGTTGCCAGGGAGTTAAAAGATGGTATGTGCTGCCTGAGGGCTGTGGTGGACTAAGAACAAGACTTCAGTTTTCCTGACCTTGTAGCCTAGAAGATAAGGGTTTCCTGTCGTAGCTGTTTGGTGCTTACAGTTAAGAGACAACTCTCCTTAATACTCCACATCAAACAATTTGCTTGAACCTGAATCACAGAGATTAAATCTCGAATGCAGAGAAGAGCAGCTGAGCCTGACCTCACAGTGGAGTTTCAAGGCTGAACACCCTCGTACATCAGATTCTCGAGCAGATTTCTTACCTGTGGCTCTGACCAAGGCAGCATTCATGGAGGAGGGGCATCGCCTTGCTTCTACTCACTGCTCCTGCCCGCTACTGAAATGCTACAAATGGTTTTGCAGCCCACGTTTTGTAAAAGGTATTGGCATGTTTAGAGAAAAAATTGTAAGAATGTGGAAAGAGGGAAGAAAACGGCACGTATAATCAGTCTGGAGAGCTTGGTCTGCCTGGATTATCAGAAAGTGGGTGAAGCAATGGCTTTATTAGCATGTCAAATACTCCAAGTGTTTGGTTTAGCAGGGGAAGGTGTAAGAAGCACTGCTTGAAAGCTGAGGTCAGACAAGTTCAAATGAGAGTGTTAAGTATGTACTTTATTGCTGGCAGTGAGCAACCAGAGGAGGAACATTCTGCCTTCTCTGTCCTACCTTCCGACCCAGGCTGGGAGACTGGGAGAGAAGCTTTAGTCAAATACACTAAAGCGGGAGGAAACTGATGAAACTCATGGCCTATGAAGTACAGAAGGTCAGACTAGGTCTGGTGCTGGTCCAGCTTGCCTCTTCTGGAGGCAACTGGGACCCGTGTGCCTTATTCTTTCCCGAAAGCACATCCTTCACATGACAAAATGAAGGTGTTCTCTACCCAAGAGTGAGGCTTGGGGTAGGATTGGTCCGTGTCCATCCTTGCCAGTGTATGGGGCTGGGACACCGCAGTGCTTTCAGACCCAGAGTGCCACCCAGGCTGCTCTGGCTGCTGCTGCTTTGGCCCGGGGTGAACTATCCCGGGAGAGCTGCTTAGTAAAGGTACGGCACCAAGTGACCTCCTGGGCAGGAGCTGGAGGTGCCCACAGAGGTGAAAGCCCCACTGGCTGCTCTGCAAGGTGAGAGCCCGTTTTCCTGCCGAACCTCAACCCCTGGCGCCTTGCTTTTGTGTGAGACAGCAGAGTTCAGCTCCTGTGAGCAAACAGAAGCAAAGCTCCACACCCAACCATGACACTGGGCAAAGTTACTCAAGGTAGTGGTGCAAATCTGTCTTTTTTGGGCTCTTTGGGATAGGCTAGTACATGTTTGGAGTGGTCTTTTATTGGCAAAGGAGGGGGTGAGGTGATAACAGTGCAAAACATTGCAGAGCTTGCTTTTCAGCTGCTTTAACAGCTCTGGCACCACAGCATCATGTATCCATGGAGCCTGCTTTTCTGCCGTGCCACTCTTTGCAATAAGAAGTAATGAAGGCAAGAGAGTATAGACCCAAATCATCGTTTGCATTACAACTGTTAGCAGCCTGACACTTTCTTTACACCACACGTGCAGAAATAAATTCGCCCTTGTTTGAGGGAAGGGGAAATTGTAATTTATTCACGATTAGTGTTATATTTTGGGTATGCAAAAGGCAACTTCTGTGTATTATAGAACTCTCTCCAGCAGTTGTCAGCTCTCGGGTTTACCACAATGTAACTGAGCAGCTCTACAGACTTTCCCCCCTCTCTTTATGATTATATAGTACAAAACTTTCATTCAATATTGTTCTTTTACACTGCACTGTCCAAAGAGTGGTCTATCAGGATGTGGCAAGGTCTGCGCTGTGGGTCTGTGGGATCCTGGGCTGTGGGGTGGTACTTGAGCTAAGTTACAACACAGCAGCCTTCTGTTTGGTTTTCAGAGGCTGTGGTCATTCATCAAGGGTCCGTGTGTCATCCGCAAGTAGGGAGTTTAACTCTTAATTTAAAAGGTTTTGTAATGAATAGGTTTTATTTTTGCATTCAGGATTCTGGGGGGTTGGCACTTGGAGAGGGTTCATTAAGCTTTTAAAAGGCTTTAAAAAGCTTTAAAAGGCTGCTCTGAGGCCATGGAGACTAGAAACTTCCTCTTTTAAATTGTGAATTAAGTCCTTCACATCGTTACTCCAGAAACTTGGCTTTTGATGGAGACATCAAGCACCCAAAGATCTTGCATCATCGCTGTTGGCACCGAACAGAAGTTCCTCCTGTAACAAACCCATATAAGCCCAGTTATCTCTGTCTTCCGCATCTTGGGTGCTTGGGGGTGGCGTGACCATGCAGTGGCTTTAACACACTGAGCTGAGCGAGCATTTTGCTGTTGCACCTCTGAGGTAAGCGGCTGTCAGCCAGGCTGGAAAAGCCCTTTCAGCTCACCCA
>NW_009929008.1:0-2013 GCF_000696875.1 Nestor notabilis
GAGGGTTCCCTTGGCCTGGGCAAGGGATGGTGGCAGCAACTGCTGCATAGAACACATCGGTCAGGAGTTTCCGTCGGCTGGCCACCAGCTCCCCAGAGATGCCTTGGAGATGAGCTGCAAGCAGAGGCCTCAGGGCCTCTAATGCAGATTAGGCTCCACAAGGAAGTGTGGTGTGAAGGGCGGTTGTGTATTTGTGACATTTCCAGCACCCCCTCCATGCTCCAGTTTCATCCCCTGTCTCCTCAGCCAGGGCCTGACACTAACACCCAGCACAAGCAGGCTGCTGGCCAATGCAAGCTGCACACTTAGGGGAGAAAAGACTGAAGGTGCCAGAAAAAAAATTAGAAGGGAGAAAACCTTCTTCTCTTCTAAATTGGGAAAAACATTCCCATAAAATAAAACCTGGAATGGGAAAGGAGAGACAAGGCATGAAAGAGTTAGTGACAAAATATCATGTACAGCCAGGAAGATGATGGTTTTATTGGTATTGCAGGGGGGAGGGAGAAGCTGAGAGGCAGCGAAAACACAATTTGGCCTAAAATTGAATTTCTCTGATAAGGAATTTCAGAAGCGGCTGCCTCATTCACTGTGCGGCCAAATAATCATATGCGCTTTAATAATCTTTATTTTACAGGAGTACGTTGCCAGGGCAACAGAGTGTAAGCAGGAGAATAGCACCTTGCGATCACAAAGGCAAATCTGCAGAAGGAAATTTCAGCGAGTTTCTCTCTCCCTTTTGCAATGTAATGACGACTTATTTTTCATGCACTGATTTAATAATCTTATTGAAAGACCCTTTCCCTGTTTCTCTCATTCTTGTCTGTCTGAGCATGGACAATGGCAAAAACCTGGAATTGTCAAGCCCACTGGGCTAAGCAAACTAACAGATGTAATATGTTTAGCATTTTTATGTAATTACTTTTTATTGCTATTTTACCCCTATTTCTATTCCTCCCTGGTTAGTTGCCGGTTCCTTTCCACGCTGGCCCAATCATGTGATGGTGAGGGGCTGGGGGAGAGTTAGTAATTGACTGCATTAATTGGAAATTATTAGTTGGACGTGTTTTCAAGGGTGGGGGCTGGTTGCAGAAATAGACCTTTTAGGAAGGGATGAATTGAATTATGGTCAATGCAATAATGAAGCCTCTAGGCTGTAAACTGTGGAGAGGACGGACATCTTCGAAATGTTTTAGTATTATTTATAATGGGCTCTGCTCTCCAGGTGAAAAACAATATGTTGCCCTACTGACATCCACTGGATGTAGGTGTCTGGATTAGCTGGTCTGAAAAACAAGCTGATTTGGTGTCATTAAAAATGAAAACTTCTGAAGATGTTCAGTGTTGGTTAAACTGAGCCCGGAACATTGCTACCAAACCTTGGGCAGGGTGCTGTTTGTGACAAGTCTGTCTCTAGTAAACATTTTGCCTCTTGTTCTCTTTCCCAAGGGCCAGAGCTTGGGAAGTAAGCGTGGGAAAAGCGAGAGTTGTGGGCTGCAGAGCAGGAGGCGGGGGGAAAGTTCTGTGAAATTAAATCTGAAATCTGGGTTTCCTTACTGCAAATGACAAATTCCACGAAACTAGGAACAAAGGCTGTCACTTGCGCTGTTCTGTTGCACTGCAGCTTGGCTAGGTCTCCTGCAGCACCAGGAAGCAGCAGAGCATCTGAATACATGTGTTTGGTGTGCTCAGATGGCAAGGCTGCCAGAAAAGCCACAGGGATGCAGGTCTGCAACCTTTTCTGGGAATGTCATGCTTTTGGAGGTTTGAATTCAAGCTCATGAGTGTTACTGCAATGAAAGCTTTCTGTAGAAAGCTGGTTCTTTAAAAGCTGGTACATGGATTTACGTACTCTGCATTCCAAGAAATTCCAAGTAACAGTCAGGCATCATTTTCACCACAGGATTGCTTTTTGCCAAATAGTTTCTCTTGGTGAGCACCTACCAATTTATTCTGAATGTGGGATGTTCCTGGAACTAGGATTTCAGGGAGCAGCAAAAGCTGGTTTGAGGCACA
>NW_009929008.1:2044-6556 GCF_000696875.1 Nestor notabilis
ATTGCTGTAAGCAAGAAGTGTGTTGTTTGGTACTATAATATATGTTATATATATAAGTAGGTATAAATAATCATTCATTGTTTATGAATCTGTATGTAGATTCAGTAGTCTAGGAACAAAGACAATACCTTTAATGTTGTAATAAAAATAAAAAAGAACCCCCCTCTTTTTTCTGAGGAAACATATCTCAGGTTTCGTCTTCCTGCCACTAATCAAAGGAATGAGCAGTGATTTAACTAGTGCTAAAGGTTTTATCTTATTAGGAAACCTAATGCACAATGCTGAACTATCTTATTGTTTCTGATATGGAGGTATGTAGTTTTTTCTATAGTGATTTTAATAATTTTCCCCCTTTTTTGTTTTCATGGACTAATCTGATTACTAAAACAAACATTTATCTAGCCTATGTTATTCTTATGAGTTACAAAAGGGGGGAAGAAAAGGCTTTTGGTAAAGCAGAAAAAGCTTGATTATTTATAAATCCACTTTTGTTTACTGTAAAAGCACATAAGCACAGGTAGCTTAACTAATCATAAGTAGGAGCTATCTGAAATAGTAAAGAAAAGGGATTTGAAAATAGATGGAAACTGTGTGCTCCATGAGATTCTAACACTTTATTGTCTTGTCAGGGGAGGAGGTAAGTATATGGAGAGAAACTTCTCTGTATGGCAGGATGTGATTGTTACATTTTGGCTTCAACACTAGTGCAAAATTTGTTTTCTTCCAAAACACAAAGAGTTAATAGTTGAGATAAATTTATTTCCTCCCTCGTTCCCATCCCTCAGTTTGTACTCATAAAGCTTTTACATGGTGTAATGGGGCACAGAGGGGGGATGAACACAAAAGCTTGGGTGCAAGGTGCCAACCTCATTTGTCTTTCTTTCTACAAACCTGGGGTGTGCTTCATGTTGGAGTTATTGTTTTTTAATAATGATGTTTCTTTGGGTTCCTGTAATGAGACAAATGAACTTAGAGAGGCTTTAGGTTTAGGGAAACGCGTCTATTCAGAAAAAAGACTTTTTATTTCTATAGATATATTTAGAGAAACTGTGAGAGAAGCCTTTCTCTACTCCTACCTTTATATTAGCATAAAAGCTAGGAAATTAAGAAGGCTGTTGTTTTAACAGTGATTGAAGGAGATCTTACCCTTCCAATGCTTCAGAGAGCTGGAGACAAAGTTGCACTGGTTAGAGGAAAGTCAAGTAGCTTCTGAAAATCTCAAATCAGGTTGACAATGCAACATCTATCCATCGTTCAGATTTAGATGAAGTCAACTTCCATGCTGCTTTGAGTGACATTTAGAAGTCTTTTTTTTATTATTTGATATTAGTTGGCTTCTGTTAGATCCAGCTGCTCTTCTTCTTTGAGCTGTAGCTAAATAAATCTTAAAAATTTTTGTCATCTGTGCAGAACCATGTTTCACAGAAACTCTGCACATTGCTTCAGTTTTTTATATATATATAAATAATCTACCAAAAGCAATCTTCCATTCTATGATTCTATGATTCTTCTGTGAAGCCTGCAGGAAGGTAGCTTCCTGCTACAACCAGACTGGACCACAGAAAGAATCAGAATCCCAGACTGGTTTGGGTTGAAGGGACCTTAAACTCATCCAGTTCCAACCCCCTGCCATGTGCAGGAACCCCTTCCACTAGAGCAGGTTGCTCCAAGCCCCTGTGTCCAACCTGGCCTTGAACACTGCCAGGGATGGGGCAGCCACAGCTTCTCTGGGCACCTCCTCTATGATTTTAGTATCTTTCCTATTTTAATCATAATAAGTTCTAAAATGTAGAAAGTCAAAAGGATTGTTATCTATTCTTTGTACAAATTGATGGTGAAGCCCAATGTTTAAAGCAAGATGGCAGGATCTGTACTTGCTGTAGGTGGAATAGTTATTCACTGTCACAACATAGAAGGATTTGGTTTTGCACTGATTTTTCTATTTTCCTTAGCAATGGTAGGATAAAATTTTGGTAAGAAATAGAAGCCCAGCTGCTTAAATACCCGTGATATTTCCATCACAAAATCTGGGCAATTTACTTTCCCCTTCCTGCTAGTTTGTATCCTGCTGTCTTTTGAAATGGAAACTCTTCTGACCCTGTAACCCCTGTGTTACTCTGAATAAAACTCTTTTTAATTGTGTTTTGAAGGAGCATGCAGGGAGCTCCCACACTACTAATCAGCTTTGCTGGTTTGGGTCTGTACCTGCAAGATTCGTGTTGGCAGAATAACTTGATATAATTGCAGCTCTGCATCAGTGATTTAATGCTTAAGAACTTTAAAGGTACAGGTCTCAATTTCCATCAGCACGTTACTGCATGTGCAGTGGCTCCTGTGTCCTCTGCCCGCCTGGTGCACTGCAGGGGGTGACCAGCACTGTGCGGCTGGGGCCACCAGGAGCCATGCTGGGGCTTGCCTCAGCCAGACCCCACCATCAGGCAGCACACAGCGTTGCCTCCAATTTGCAGATGTTTGTTCATAGCTCTGCTAATGCACCTCTGTTTGGCCTTCAGTATTCCAAAAGTAGGAATGCCACTTAAACCAAGTCCTGGCTGCCTGTTACCGTTTGATCAGTAGCAGTAATGCAGTAACGGCTTCGGACAAATGACTATACTAAGAACACTCCCAATTGCCCTGTAATAAAATTGCTGGCCTCCCCGAAAGCAAAGATGATAGAAAGGGCAAGTATGATTGGAAGGTCAACAAGTTTGAACACTGACAGAATGAAAGAAACAGATTATAACACCGAGGACATGATGCTGAAAATGCCCTGTGTCTGATTCTTGGCTTAGCTAGATCCAAGGTGTGTTACTGGAGTGGGTCACTGCCCTGCTTCCATGGAAAAGGATGCAGGATCTCAGCACCCATGCAGCCTCTGGGTGGCTGATTATTCATATCTTAAACTGATTATTTATCTATTAAACTTCAGTACTGGACATCATTCACAAAAAGAGATGAGAAGCTACTGAGTATCATGGGGCAAGCCACTCTATGTGAGAAGGAACCCCGGTGCTATGTGTCAGCGAGATTTCCAGTCTTCAGCCTCCTCTGCTTGGCCTCACATTAGCACCTGGTACAGATCCTGTCATGTACTGCTTCATCAACTCGACTTGTGTCACAAGTTGTCTCTTAATAAGGTCCAAGGGAAGCTTTTTTCAGTGTGGTCTTAAATGAGGTAGGAAAATAAAAACATGTTACATCTTCTGTTTCCTGTCACCTTGTCCATCTGTACCAGAGGAGACAGCCCAGCAGAGCTGCTGTGCCTCAGCCCACCCAAACCAGAACTGGGAGAACAATCCTCTAGCTTAGGAAGCCAGCTTGTGGAAGTCCTGTTCTATTTGCTTTGACTGAACCACCTACTTGCTGTGGTAAAATAAGAATAAAAGGAAACTTTGGGGAGCTTTTGCCATCTTACATTTTTGCTGACCCTAAGCTCCTTTAAATGTGAGGATTTTTTAAAGGTTGATTGCCGTTTGGATTTGGAAGCGTTAAGATTCTGATATTTTCAGTTGTGGGGTTGTTATTTTTTTTCTGTTGTAAACATGAAAATCACTCTGTGGGTCCGCAGAATAGTCTTTCATTTCCTGAATGTTTCCAAGACCCAAAGTCTAAACAAAGAATTTGCTGATACCATGCTGCTGGATGGTTGTACATGTGAAGCAGACTACAGGAGGTTTGAGGAGCATTTTGGAGTGCCCAGATGTGTCCCTGGAGAGCAGAGGGTCTGAGTTTCTTTGGAGAAGGGGAGGGTGGAGAAAGAGCCAGCAGAAACAGAATCATAGTGCAAAGACTTTAGAGAATAGAGGTGTTGCCCCAGCTCTCCTGCCCTGTGGGACACCCTGGCAGCCTGGTCATACCACGGCCGGTGCCACTGCTTTGCGTGGCCAGAGCTGTTCCTGGCTCCCTGGAACCAGCCTCTTGCCTCTGCTTGGTTGCAGCCATGTCATTTGTGTAAGTCATTCAGTGCTCATTGGAGTAATGGCTTGAACTTGACTGCTTTATGTTCCAGGTACTACTTTGACCCTTGGGCTATAACATCAGCCCAGCAATTATTCAGTTTCTTTTATGAAGTGTCTGAGTGCCAACAGGAAAGACTGCAAGATATCTCTGTGCAGCCTGATGTTCCGAGTGCTCATCTGGGATGTACGAACACAGCAATACTGGGCTTGGATATAGATCTTTTGCTGTCCCATGGTAGCTGTGACTGGTTTGATAATGCAGGATTTTCTACAGTAGCAATTAATGCCATAACCTTTGGGCTTTACTTTTAACTTGTATTTATTTACACAGGTAGATCATTTAAAAGCTTGATCTGTTGTGCTTTATTACCCCAGAGCAGGCACAAAATCATAGAATCATAGAATAGTTAGGGTTGGAAAGGACCTTAAGATCGTCTAGTTCCAACCCCCCTGCCATGAGCAGGGACACCACACACTAAACTATGTCGCCCAAGGCTCTGTCCAGCCCGGCCTTGAACCCCTCCAAGGTTGAAGCATTCACAACTTCCTTGGG
>NW_009929009.1:0-19808 GCF_000696875.1 Nestor notabilis
TTGTTTCCAATGTAAAATTGTGTCAGCAGCTGTTTCCAGCTCACTGGTTTACATGAGAGAGGAAACTTTGGCGTAGAGGCCTGTTTAGTTTTAGAACTTGTTGGTGGGACTCCATGAACAAAAGCTCTTGTGTTGAGTGTGTCTGTGTGAGTTTCAGACTGGGGAAACCAAGCACACGCATAGGTAACAGACTGGTATGAAGAGAATGTTCATACCACATAATTTTGCTTGCTGTCCTGCCGTGTGTGTATGCTGGACTGCTGGGACATTGTACCATGTGGTGATTAAGCTGAGGACCAAGATAGGGGTTGTAGCATTGAGTGTTAGTGCTCTGTTGTTGTAAAAGAGCGGGTAGCACTTAGGGTCTCATCTCCTCGGGTCATGTGGTTTAGGAGTTCTCCAAATGCTGCTCATAGGCTGGTTCCTGTGAGTGGAACCTCTGTCCTCGGGGCCTTTTAGTGGAAAGCTCGTGAAGAGAAAAAAATGTTTTGAATGCACCTGGCCTCTTTTTTCAGAGGTCTAAAACAAAAGGCTTAATTTGTTTGTTCTGGTGTCACTGAAATCTAGTTGCTTTTGTGTATAAATTGCTTTAAACTCCCCCCCCCCCAATACGTCTTTACAAAAAAGACAAACAGTATGAAAGGGTTTTTTGTGGATTCTGCTTCCCTTTTAGACCTCTCTGTATTATGGCTAGTGTTTATATCATAGCTTTCGTTCCCCTGGGGGGAAGAAGGGAGAGGGCAGTGGGGTTGAAAGGAAAAACTTGTTGTAGAGCCCAGTTTTGGATTAAATTTAGTGTTAATTCTTCTGTAATCTATACATGCAAGGCTGAAAATTCAGGGAAAGGGTTCTTTATGCTAAAGTCTGGTCACCCCTCGTTTGTTTTAAGACACTTTTTCCCTCCACTTGAGAAACAAAACGAAACAAGTGTAGCAGCTGTAACATACTTCGTGTGCTAAGTGACACAGATTAGCTCCAGCTGCCTACATATACATCTACATCTGTCTCCATTACTGTGTGTTCTCGCCTGGGTGATCAAAGTGGTCTTTGGACTCCAAATCTAGTAGCTGCACTCTGGTAAGAGAATTTGAGTGATGGTCCCTTAAACAACCCTGTTGGCATTGCTCCTCATTAAGCCTTGGCATTGCTTTAAATCAGTGGCCAAGTCTTTTGTTCCTCCAACTTCTCTTGTGCCCTGTTGACCAGGCAGGCTATCCCGAGAGCAGAGATTTCAGAGGCTAACTGAAAAGTAAGCCAGAAGTCTTCCAGTATTACACAGGGACCTGAACTTCTCTTCAGCAAAAAGTCGTTTTGCCTACAGAAATGTATTGTCTAACATTTATGCTTCTGGAACTGAAGCGTAAAACCAGAACTTTATCTGAAGGCACCGATGAGGCATAGGGGAAGTGTGGTAGGATTGCAGCCAAGTTCTCTTGTGCAGCCTTTGTGTCATTGGAGAGCACTAGTCCTGAGTCTCCAGGCATAGCAAGCCAAAGGATAAAGGTCTTGGAGGAGGCAGAATGTTAATACATTATGGTCTTGTGGTGAAAGCTGTGCTGGTATATTGCATTCTTATGGCTTAGTATGTGTTTTTGATTTGTATGAAACTGTTAGGGAAGTTGCATCTCCTTCATGCATTTGGTAATTTTTTTTTTCTGTAGATTTTAGATCTTTAGAGTTTAGATCTCTCCCCTTCCATCCCCCCCCCCCTTTATGTTTTTGCATAATACTGACTAGTGCTTAAAAAAAGCTAGGAGCTCCCTCTCTTGCATAGCAGAATAAATGAACTGTAAGATCAATTTCCATGTCAGATGTTACATTTTCACCTTTTCTTGTATTATCTTGGCATGTGCCCTCCATGCCAAGTCTCCAAAAAGGGAGTAAGGCAGGGAAAAAGTCTAGGAAAGACTGTGTCTTCGTATTTCATAGAATCATAGGACTTCATGTCTGTTGTTGCAGGGTGCTGTGCTCCACAGGTTTCATGGGTATATATTGACAAAACAGGTAGTTTCTGTGTTTTCTTTTGTGCTTGTCATAGGCCATAAGCACCAGTGGACCAGGCTGTGTACTTGTCATAGGCCATAAGCACCAGTCTCTTACAGTATCCGTGTGCAATGCCTATGCTGCCAGGCTGTGGGGTTTATTTGATGTTTATAGGTGATGTGAATGCAACAGCAGGGTGGAGGTATAAGTAGCATTTCCCTTTCACCTCAGATCAGCGAAGCACTTCTTCCTAAACAACGTTAGTGTCAGGGTTGCTTTGTGGGGAGTTGAACTCCTTTAATACCTGTTGCAGATGCGCTAACATACAGATGTAGTTGCAGCATCTAGTGGCATCAGCATAGTAGTTCCTTGCTCCACAGTGACAGTCATCAGGTCTCAACAGGAGTTCTGTGGTAAGGATGTGACCCGGACCTTTCAGTTGCTGTTTAGCACATTTTCTTTCTTCAAAGTCTCCCTTGTTGACAGAGCTTGTCCCCATTTAGAATGCTGTCATTCGTCACAGTGCTAGTCAGCCAGGCTATATAGTCTGCCTGAAAAAACAAAGGTATTTTCTCACAGGAGATCATCTGTTCAGATCGATGCAATGCCTTCTATCCACTGCCAGCTTCCTGCTGCTTTCTTGGATGCTGCTGCCTGTATCCCTTTGCTTATGGGCAGAATATTCCACTTGTGTCTGCCTCTAGCTGGGAGCTAGATACACTGCTCCATTGTTTACCTCCCCTTAAACCTGGGACTTTTTTGAGACAGTCTGTATTTGCATTCCCTGGGTTGACTGAGCAACAGCTAATCAAATAATTACGTTTAAGATTTAATAAAAAAGCATCTGTAAAACTAAAGGCAAGGTGTAGTCATGCTTGTCGCCAACAAAACTAGTCAGCAGTGTACATACTGTGGAATGTTTATCTGAGGGCCATTTAATCTTTCTTAATGTTCTTACCTTTTTTAAACTGCAGTTTACTTTTTTTTTCCCCTTTTTAGATGCTCTTGTGTCCTTATAGTGTGTCTGCGGTTGAGTAGCTTCTCCTTCCATTTGCTTATTTTCGATTTCCCCTTGCCCCCCATGCTTTAAGTACAGTATTCTGACCTAGAACCTTGACAGGGAGCTATTCATAGCTAGTTTTTGTTAGTAAGTGCCAGCCCTGTCCATGTTTAAAAAGTGAATATAAATATCAATTATTTTTTTAAAAGAAGAAATCGAAGGTCACAAGCAGATAGTTACTTGTGCTTATAAATAATAATTAACCAGAAGCAGAAGAAATTCTGTACTTTTTCTCCATCCTCAAACCAAGCGCAGGACTGAGTGGGCCCTTCGGGGTTGCTCTTTATAGTCCCTTCCTGTAGTAGCACTCACACATATAATCTCTCTTTAAAAATACATCAAACTCTGTTTTAAAAGCAGTGGGTTTTCAGGGAGGAATTTTTGTTTGTTTGTTTCACATTCCATTGTGGTCAGTTGGAAGCTGGTTTTGAACTTGTCGGGTCTTGTGGTCAGAAACCTTCTAATTGTCAATCCCTGGGAAGGCAGGCCTGGACAAGAACCTTTTACACTGGGTGTGGAGTCACTGCCCAGCACTTAACCAGACTCAGTGATTCTTTCTGTCAGGGTATAATAAATGCCACATTTACAGCTCCTAATTTGTGCTAACATTGCAACACATAGCTGCAGAACGGTGAGGCTGAGGTTTATGTAGTGAGGTGGAAGGACACTCAAGGTCAGCTGTGGGAAAGAGGGGTCTCACCAGGGTAAGCACTGTTAGTTCAAAAATGCCACAGAGTTCCAGGAACACCAGTCTATTAATGAAGTAGCTACAGTGTGAAGTCCTCCCTGTATGCTTGTTGTGGGATAAAAGATGTGTTTTGTTTCAAGTCTGAGTTTGCTGTGGTTATAAATAGCTTTCTCAGCAAATGTGGAAAAGAGAAATTATATGTAACCAAGGAGTAACAGAAAATAGTGTTTAAATACCTGTTTCGTAACAGTCTTATTTTGGGGCCAAGATAATGGACCAGGCTGCATACTGAGGAATAGTTTGTCTTGTGTGATACACCTCTCATTAGAAGTATATTTAGCATAGTGCTTGGCACCATGCTAGGACCCGAATATTTTTTCAGTTGATGTCTTGCAGACATTGCAGCTGCCTTTTGTTCCTTGATATCCTGAAGGTCCTTACTAAGCAATATAAAACATTCAGTGTTGGCTTTGCTAAAGCTGTTGACAGTGTGGCAGTTGACTTCGGGTGAAGTTTTTAATTGTAGAAGAAGATCCAGCTGCATTTGGCTGGGTATTCAAAACTCCGGGTTGGCATTTGGAAGGTATTTAAGAACCTGTTGCAGCCAAACACAAAGAAGGTAATAATTATACCTAGTTAGATAGGAAAAGGTAGTGAGGATGTTACCCAAACTGTAGCTGGGCCAGGGTGTTCAAGCTGATGGTCTTCTGCTCATTTTTAAGTTCGTGAACCTCTTTAATGAGAACAAAGATACCGAATTATATTTGATGTGGAAAGATGTCATCTTCCACTTGTCATGCTCATCTCTTTCCGTTCATTTCTGTGGATCCATTCAGAGTACACTGCCATTGGGTGATTTCAGGTTCTGAACTCCCCATTTGCTTCTCTCAAATACCAAAGTGTTCAGAGCCTGCCTGTGCAGGTGCTGTTGCATGTGATGCTGCAGCAGTGTTGGAAATCCCTTCAGTTATTTTCACTGCATCATCCAGAATCTTAAGTTACAGAAATACCATTGTGGAATAGAGCAGTTCTTACCATAGGTGCATCCTATGGTAACTCGTGCGAGTTGTTCTGCTAGGCTCACAGGTTAAATGTGTAGGACGTGTATGCCCACTTTACAGATATGCTGCAGTCCTTTCTGCAGGCAGCTGATTCACTGCAGTGTCTTTGCCATCATCCTCCCTTTTGTATCATTAAGGCAGAAGGATTTATATCAGTTACTAGCTAAAACAGTGTTTAATGTGTTTGTCTGTGAGGCAGATTCCATTTTATCAGGGTGAAAAGCAGTCAGAGGTATCAATATTCAGTACACTAATGACAGCACAGCATTCAGGATCACATTAAGGTCTCTGTTGAGCTCATTAGACTGACGCATCTTGTTGCTGGGATTTAAGAGTCAGAACATTTGCAAGTAGGAATGGGACTTTAAGGCTTCTGGTTGCTTTGGACACATGCTGCCATGAGTTGAGGAGCTTTAGCAGAGCTTTGTAAAAGAACAGATGTAATACAACAGAACTACTGTGACGCATTAGGATTTTGTTGCAGTGTTTGTACAGATAAAAGATATTCTGGTACATGTGGCTTACCAACTGGGGACTGTGGCACAGGGGGCAGTTAGGAGTTGTTTTGTGGATTTGGCCTTGGAGACATCAAAGGTTTACTTACAAGAGGGAACGAGGGGGCTTGGCAGTGGTAGAAACTGTGCAAGCACATGTTGGTGGATGTTTCTAGAGGAATCAAGTAAGCAGAGGCTGTTTTCTAGGAATTACACAATTTACAGGCAGGAAAGCCAGCTGTAAGTTAGTGTGTTAATAGGAACATGGGGAAAGTGTCCCTGTATTTTATGTGGTTATATTCAATTATGCTTTAAAGCACACAGAAAAGCTGTAGCATTTTTCTAGTACAGTTAAGCTCCTTTTTTGAGTTTAGATGGTTCTGGTGCCTGGGAACAATTTCCTTGATGTTGTAGTGCTGGGTGCTATACACAAGACATGGCAGTGACATGGTCTTCTTCACTGAGGCATCTGTGGGTCAGACAGGAGGAGGGTGAGAGGACATACCAAATGGTGAAGGTGGGTGAACTAGGCTTAAAGGTTGGAGAAGTGTCTGTTGGTGTGAGAGGCAATGGTACCAGCATTAGGTGCTGCAGTCTCTGTAGAGCTGAGCACAGCCTCTGCAGCAAGTGTGATTTGCAGTAGTACAGAATGTTTGTCAGGCCTGTAAAGTGAATCTAGGGGCTGTGGAAAGTGGGTAAAGGGAATGAATGTATGTGTTGATGGAGATTCCAGGATTTTTTGGGGTATACAGACCCAATGTGTAAATATCCTCAGATTTTAATTTTTTTTCTTTTTCCATTTTCTTGTAGTCTTACCTGCAGTTAATGTGTATCTCTCCCTGTCCACATCTGTTGGTTGGAAGGAGCAGTTGTTAAATCTGCCTTTACATAAAAGATGAGAAAGAAGATTGTTTTCCTGCCAGTCTTCCTAGTGAGTCCCAGTCGCTGATCTCACAAATGGTTGCTTGAAGCCTTCCCTAAAGGTCATGCAAATGTGATAAAAAATGGGCTTGCAGATTTAGGAGTGGTAGATGGGAAATCTGGAGTAGTCAAAACCAATAGTAACAAGAGGGTAAGAGCATGTCTTCTGAAAGGCCATGAAAATATATATGAGCAACTTTGATGTACCAATTCTCCTTGCTGCAGCAAATAGAAGTATTAAACATTAAAAGAAAACGGCTGGCAGAGCACAGCTACATTCTGAGCAGGAATTTCAGTGGGATAGGGAGGTTTGTGTTTTAATGGATGCTTTGCCAAGAGACTCTGTAAAATAGCCAGAGGCAGATGGCATTGCAGTTACAGTGCTGACCACCAGGCAGCTGCAGGCCCAGGTTCACAATAAACTACACTACAGCTGCTGGGGCAGAGGGAGCAGGAAGGAATAATGATTCTTTTGTACTTGTTCTTTTTAGTTAAATGTCTGGCAAGTGCCAACTGTCCAAGAAATTACTTTGTTTTCCTATGAAATACCTAAAGCATTGCATAGAGCGAAACCCACTCATGAGCTCTCATGTAATAATGCAAAATGCAACAAGGAAAACCAGTCAGGTACTGCAGGAGAGGCACATGCTAGGAATCTACCACTGGAAAATTAAGCCTGTTAAAGGATAATGCTATGGTAGCATCAGAATGCAGACAAAAATTTTACAGCAGTGGAGAAAGCTGCAAAGATCCAACTCTAACATCCTGTCTCAAAAGTGGTTCCTTCCTGACCTAATGGGAAGAAGCTTGTGTGCTGTGCTCTGTCACTTGCACTCACTGATTTCCTCCTTTCTTCTTGTGAAGAAAATAAATTCTTCAAGGTGGGGTTTCCTACCAGCTTTTATAAAGGACTCTGAGGACTGTTCAGAAAGACTGAACCAGTAGAATGGATTTCTTTCCCTTCACGTTGTTTTTTTATATCATTGGATTTCTTAAGGATAAATGTACAGAGACTGTGTTTGTTTTTTAATCTTTATACTGTCCAGCCAAAGATAAAGAAAGACATACACTCATTAGTTCAGGGACTAGATAACTGTTGAGATGTAAAGGTGTACAACTGCATAAGAAGAAATTGTTCTTATGGTCTGATATTAAACACCACCAGGATGCAATGCAGAACGGATGTCCTTGGCGGAGAAATGGGCGTGCAGGTTTGCAGCCTACAGTGGGCAGTGTGAAGCCCTGAGCCGGGTGTGTCTTGTGAGGGGGGGATGTTTAAGGTGTGGAGGGTGAGTTAAAAGCATTAATTTCTTTCAGCCTTTATTTTTTGGAGATTCACTACAACAGGCATAGCACAGGGAGAATGTACTCTTAGAGTCAGATTTCTGCTAGTGACGTCAGACTCCACATCACAAAACCAGAAAAAGCGGACTGCACAGAATCATTTGAGCCTTGAAATTTTATTATATTGTTTGCATCAACCAGTTATACCTTTCAGCACCAATAAAAGACAAAATCCCCTTCCTGTTGTTCAAAATACCTTGCTTTTATCAGGTCTGAGATTGTGGTTTTCTTACAGGTAAAGAAACCAATGAAAATATTTAATTTTTTCTTTTTTTAATACATTTATAACAAAATGTCAGAAGGTGTGTGCTTACCATATAAAAACATTAGGTTCTAGAAGGATACAATACCGAAAAATCATTGAAATAAAAAAGGTTATTCGTAGTATAGGATTTCTAAACCTCAGCAATAATACAAGTCTTTAAAAGCATCAAGATTATATTTAAAACAGGATGGCATGGAAAAATGGGACCTTCAGTAACAATTTGACCTTCATTGCAATGGATCATAAAATTGTGAGTTTGTCAGAGTGCTAGAACTGTATTTCTGTTTTCCTCCTGTAGTCAGGAGGTAAAAATGCTTCATTTCTGAGCTGATGATATGTGGTGACATAGATGTGCTGCTTTGTGATCCCGTGGTAGATCGATGACCAAACTGGGGTCAGCCAATTGGCTTAACTGGGAACACCAAAGAAAGGCCATTTAAAAAAAAAAAAAAGAATCTTATCGGAATTATAAGTTCCTTAAATCTTACTGTCTTAACCAACAAGTAGGACTGAGGGTCTAGCCAGACTGGTTGAGAGTGCTTCCTGGACAAAACTCTCTCATACTACTAGCACAAGACAGTTAAACTCATTACACCAGGTAGCTTTCTCCACGGTTTAAACAGGCGGCAGGTTGGAGCCAGGCTGTGGCTTTAGTTGCTTTAGTTCAGTTGCTTTAGACAGCTGCGATTAAGCATTCAGTTTGTGATGGAATAAAACTAGCTGGCCACCACTTGAATTGGTTATAGAGATGTAGTACACTAGGCACTACTGCTGGTCCTCAGTGGCTGCAAAGCAGGTGGATCACATGTCCTTCAGACAAATAGTGCACAGGTTAACTGCATCTGGATGTGCCCAAGAAGCTATGTTCTGTAGGCTGTGTTTTTGACTGAAAGGTACTGACTTTGTAAGGACTTGACATCCTTAAAACATCTGAGGGTTCTTAGGTTTTGGCTGTCCTTGTTTTTGTGTTCTGTTCACTTGTTCTAGCAGTGCTGTTGTAAAATGCAAATGGAAAATGAGAAACAGGAGGTATTACCTAGCTTCTATAAAACAGATGACACTTCATCTACAGTATCCCTGTTGAGTGGCAGCTATTAAACCAAGAATAGTGTTATCACCCACTTCTTCTTGAAAATACCTGAAATTCCTGTACAAAGTGGGGCCAGCACAGTCGAATAAGCCTAGCTCAATTTTCTAATAAATAACATCCTACTAATAAATGGGGTCATGCTATCCTTAAGTAAGGTGAGATTGACAATTGAAAAAGCTATCCAGAGTTTGATTTCCTGGGCATGTTCTTCTTGACAGTTCCTCTCCACCCCCCTTTTTTTAATGCAAATATTCTATTACATAGTATCTGTCTAAGGCTTGTAATGATTGATACCTGCTGGTACAGGCACTGTCTGAATTATTGTCTGCCAGTCAATCTATGGAACTGGTAGTAGTGGTGTAGACAAACTCGCTTTTCTCCAGGAGGCTTCTCCCCTGGAAAGGAAAGCCTGTTCGTTACAGTTTAGTGGTACATACACTCTCTGACTCCTGCAAACGTGCCAAGGCATCGGAAGGCACAGGATTGATGCACAAAAGCCAGGAGCATCTGTACAGTGGTGCCACAATGCTGTACTTCCCAGCATCATGCTCTTGCAGTGTTGATCCTTAAGACAGTAAACTAGTAAGAACTACCTAGACTGATTAAATGTACGTGTATTGTGTTGAGAGAACATTTTACCACTATCCATCTCATGATCAGTGAGAAATTAAGAACATCAAAATCTAAACCACTTTAAATTTGAAAAAATATTTCCCAACGTATCCCAAAAAGTTGACAAAAAAGTGCCTGGCTTTTAGTCAGCACAAAGCCACAGAACTGATTTTAAAGTAATTTAGACCATGTTAGTTTAAATAATGTAACATTGTTTGGCAGTAGTTTTAGGATTATATCCCACACAGTGTCAAATTCAGCTCCTGCAACTGGTACTTAGAGAAGTGGATATCAAATTGTAATTTACATTGATAGGAAAGCTATTAAAAATACTGTACCTTATATTTAATCTTACTACTGAGAAATAGCTGCTGGACAGCACACAAATTGCTACTAATACTGTTTGGTTTTTTAAAAAAGGTTAATAAAATACAAGCAAGGTAGAAAATAGGGTTAAAAGCATTGTTTCAGGTACAAGTTTTTCTGAATTGGGTGGGGAGATAAGAAACCAGAAAAACACATTGCACGTATGTGCACCCTCTGTATAAAGAGAAACATACAAAGTGGGAAACTGGTGGTGCACTGGGACAGTACACTCGAGTCTCTGATGCTGTAAACTTGAATTCCTAATTTTACTAAAAAGGGGAATTAGGTCTGGTTCCATTTTGGAGTCCCTGTGGTTACACTTGCAGACTACCCCACGGTTTGGCACAGTACACTGTTTAGAGGCAGTCTCTGCTGAAGGGATGCCAGGACTGGAAGATGAGGCATAAGATGTGTCAAGACCAGGTGCTGTGGGAGTGCGTGAACAGTGGCCTACTATCTACTTGGGATTACTGACAGTAGGGTAGTACTGTCAGTCCAGTACTCTCATGACTGTTAAAGCTTTGTTCCTCTACTTCCAAAATCAGGCTGACCTAAGTGAAAGTTTTCACTGTTTACTGCAGCTAATTAAGCCAGTACCAGAGGCTGCATGGACTGGGATTTTTAATTTAAATTTGTTCTGATTTAGCTTAAGCTGATTCCCAGCAGGTGCAAACTAAACCAAAACAATCTTCAGGAGTTTGTGGCCAGCATAACTAAAACAGTTTACTTGATGGAGTAAGTCTTAACTGTTAGATTAACTCTTTTTAACACAGGGTATTTATAATCTAAGAGGAAATAGTGCTAAAACTGAACTTGAATTAGGCAGAAGAAACTAAGTATCAGTGAAAACACAAGGGGTCTCCTTGTTCTCCCAGCAACACAAACCCTTCTGAATTTAAAACCCAAAGGAAACACCAAGTCTTGTCAGGGACCTGGTCCTCAGCTTTTCACTATTTTTGTTAAGGTTATAGAGGCTGGTGAGGTCATAGGGATAAGATGACAGAGGGGAGACCCACATTCAAAGAGCTGCAGGGGAAGAACATACAAATTAGCTGGCAAGACCCCTGTTAAAAGCCTGTGAGTACGTAACACATGGAGAACTGTGTCTCATAGACAGAAGCAAACCTCTGCTCCTAGGCTGCAGTTACCTAAGGCTGAGAGTCACAGTTCTATTCTCTACTCTCTAGTTAGTTATGCTACATTTTCCTTTTAAGTGTACTGATTGATTCCTTTAGAAAATTGTTAGGTTATCCTGCCTTATCAGTCATACACTCTTCTACATTTTTCCTCAAAACTGATAATGTAAACTCTATATCTAGCATGCATTTTACAAGCTATTTCCCACTTACTCTAACTAAGGCAGAAGGTTGGCTCTGGTGTTACCAACGGTACTACAGGAATCTATTCACGCTACTGTAACATACATATCATCCCATACCATACTTCAGAACTGTCCCACGTATGGAAAGAAAGAAAAAACATTACAGGGGAACTATATTTCTTCTTAAGGGAATAACTTGCGCTTTGAAAGCTGAAGGCCCAATTCTGGAGTCATTATTCAGAAACAACACTTCATAATTTCAGTGGGAACACAGCTGGAGTAAGGGTAGAACTGTGTTTTTGAAGTCTTAATTGCAAATCTTTTAAGTATCCTTAACTAGGACAGGAAGATACTGGTCTGCAAACTGAATACAGGTTCTGTTTATTTGCTTTAAGATCTATCTGTAGGGACAGAAGGGTTTGCCGGTCCCAGAATGCCTAGCTTTGGCTGATTTTTGAACTCACTTCCATTCTGATATTCCCCATGGTATCTTACTATTTTATCTCAGAGTGGCATGCAGTGTGGGCGCATGCTACTGATGCAAGCACGCTACTACAACTTTTAACAGGCTAAAAAAAAGAAAAAAAGCTTTAGCTTATTAGTTATACAAAGAAATGATGCAAAAAACCATTGAGCAGCACTAACTCACAGACTAATTACAAACTAAATTGTGCTATATATTAGTATAAAAACATGTTTTAGTAAGAATGGCACTGGTTCAGAAGGAATTAGGACTTCCATCTTGGTTCCGTTCGGTCCACAGTGAAAGCTTTTGTAGTACAGGCCTGACTTGTTGCCTGAGCAACTTGTGACAGTGGCATTTGGCCACAACCCTTTCCATTTCTTCCCTTTTTATATCTGCCTTTGTTGGTATGTTCTGACATTAGCCCGAGTCGGGTCTGGTCATTTTTCCTAACGTGGCATCAGAACAGTTCATTCTTATTCTCTGATATTTTCTTAATATTGTTAAGGTTTCCCTCTTCTGGTCTCTCGAAGCTGGTCAGTTTTAAGGGTCATCTTCTCCTGTAGAAACCATGAGACGCATTGCTACTGGTAGGTGGTCTGTCAAGCCTGCTAACTGGGTAATAAAGCTGAACTCTTCCACTTCCTGCAGAGGAAAAACAAAAGACAAGAATAGGAAAACTGATCTGCTATAGCACACACCGCACTCAGGGTTTATGCCTCTCTTTAGTTTACTTCGAACTACCTTTGTGCATTAGTAGATGTGCGGGACCAGTCTACCTTGGCTGGGCTTCTGGTAAACTATCTGCCTCGCAGGGCATGTCAGTTGATGAGGTGAGCTGTTTATATGATACCAGTTAAACTAGTCTGGATGGAATCTGTTGCACCATTTCTTTCCATTACAGCTGTGCTGTTGTAGACACTGATCTACAGTGCTGCAGTTGGTGATCCATGTACATACGGAGGGGCTGGCTGTACCACACTAGCCATGGCATGCAGCTGAAAAGGAAGCCTGTCTTCTAGACTAAAGTGTTGAACTTCCTGGGGACTTAAGGCAGTGAGGAACCCTGCTCCTCATGTCTCCAAATTCCAGACTTCGTTCTGGCAACATTTCATAGGACCAAATTGATGTTCTGTAGGAAATACTGCGTGCTTCCCAGCTTCTGTAGCTGGATGGAGACACTCTAGTGCTCGCCTGATGCAATGCAGCTTACCCCTTCCACCTGCCAGGTAACTTCCTTAACCAGTACTTTGGGAATTGCTTGCAGGAAGTACATGTATTTTAGTTATGCTGCCAGCATGAGCCTTATCAATGACTTAGTCCGACTCAAACTGTTCAAATTGGCTTTGTTGCTGTTTGTGCAAATGGTAAGATGGGTTTACAATACAGATGCATCATGGGCATTTTGTGCATCTGAAACAGGAAGCCTGAGAATAATTTAGCTGCTAAGCTGCCATGTCCACAGAGCGCGCACAGAGCACAGGCAGATTGAAATACTGTGCACTAAGCTATGCTGCACTGCTCTATTGCCTGCTTTTCTGCAGCAGCCACAGGGTATGGTAGGTAAATGTGAACTAGTGTCTCTTTTCCATCATGGAATTCTGTATAACCTAAGATCCCACACCAGGAAGCAGATAGATAGTGCAGTGCAAGATCCCACTCTGATTAGCCCACATCAACATCTGCCCATGCATCACAGGCTTGTAACTTAGGAGGGCTTTTCATAGGCACAGTAAAAGAATATCTAGATACTTGAGAAGATGAAAAAACATTTAGACTGTTGGCAACACAATACACTTAGTCTGGCAAGAGTTTATGGACTGAAAGCAAGGTGATTTATTTGTTGTTGAGGAGCAGCGTATCTACCAGTGCTGCTACTCATCTTGAATTTGTTTACATATTATGTTTACAAATTCCATACTTGCTTGCAGAAGTAGAAAATAGCAAAGCAGCAGGTTCCCCTTGGCGTATGAATTTGAACCCAAGCAGAACAGGCTGCAGTACTATCCAGACAAGCTTGTTGTGTCAGTAACAGCTCTTTTTGTCAGCTTTGAAACTCACCACTTTCCATTCCAGGTAGAGACCTTCTTCTGTATATAGCATGTAGTCAATCCTCCTCCCGTTTCCTTTCAGTGATGCCTTCCTCCCCTTTTGACTGGAACCGTGGTTCTTGCTGGTGGGGTAGACCAGGTATCCTTTCCTTCCTTCTTCACTTTCCAGGACCCTGTTTCATTAAAAAACAAAACAAGTGCTTTGTATGTTTGCTCGTTCTGGCCTTTCATGCATTGTGCTAGATTCTCTGCAGCTCCCCAGTAAGGGTAATGCCTGTCCAGAAGGACTGTTAAACTTGTAGAGCACATCCTCTTCCAAGTGTGTTTTCCAGTATGAGGCTGTGCTAAACAAACACTGACAGTGCTCTTAAAGCCTCAGAGTGTGTTTGGCATCACTGGTGCTGCACTGCTGGACCTACCCTTGCAGCCCACAGCCCCCTCTGTTGATTTCCAGTGTTACTGAGTCTAGCAGAGGAGGAAATTGTTTTCATGGGTTACTTCAGAACAAACCTGAGTACTTCAATATAAACTTCTCCATTCTGATCAGAGCAGCTCTTTCTGAGGTTCAGACAACCGTTTTACAGACAGGGTATGAATGAGAAATGGCTTCTAGAGCACACACCTGGGCAGGTGGTAGCTGATTTTGAGCAAGTCTCATCATCAGATTACTCTGTCTTGGACCCCAAGTTCTTACTTTACTAGTAACGGCAGCCTAATTTATTTGATTCCTGTATGTGACACTCTGCAGACTTTTCTACAGAGATGGACTTAACTCAGTGGGTGTGTTAGTCCTGCCCCCATCTTGCAAGGAGATTGGTCCAGCCAAAACCACATACAGAAGCACTCAAAATTAACAATCAGTTTCGAGGTCCCAGTCCTGTGTTCAGGCAAATACGCTGCAGCTTTCCTATTAAAATTCTTATTTGGGGTGCTTAAACCTTAGCAGTGTGTTTTATACAGAAGACTATTGAGGCCATGAGCAACTTGGTCTAATTTTTGAAGTTAGCCCTACTGTGAACATGCTATCACAATGGTCCCTGTCACTCCTATTTTACAGTAATTTTATGTTGCTGTGCTCTTCCATACTGTTTTGCTGTTGTCTTGGATTTAAAAGGAAACTTGGTTTACCTTCTTGTGTTCTGTTTAAAAGATCTGCCAACAACAGAAACAACTGTGCCTACAAAAGCAAGAGCTCCACATTGTAACTGCCTGTGTAGGGTGTTGTGCAGACAATTAATATCAAGTATAGTTGCAGCTGGTTTGAGCAATATCTGTGCATGCAGAGAGGGACAGGTTAGGCTGTGGTTTTACTATCTGGCTCAAAATACAAACAAACTACTTTCAAAACCACCTCCTTGGAAATCATTTGCCTTTACTTACCTGCCAAAACCTGAGCTCAGGCTTCTATGGTTTCCCTTGTAAGAGTTGATTACGCCATTAAGCTACATCATTAACTGTCTCAGGAGAAACACTGAGCCATGAACTTGGGTCCTAGCAGGTACAAAGCCTTTAATTTCACCTTGGGAAAAATAAGATATTTTTGTTGACCTGGTTTTTAAGACTTGACTTTGGATGGGTTTTATAGGGTTGGGTGTAGTAGTTTTTTAATGCAACTATGTGAGAGTACAGAATGAAGGAAAACAAGAGACAAACACCAGAATCTCGTGATGTGTTTTAATGGTTGAGATTTAAATGGTTTGTCAAATTTTGTCTCTTTGGAATGATCTGAATGGTGGCAGAGGGGGCACAGCACTTGCTGCAGTTGATCAGGCCTCAGTAGTGTTATAATCTGTATATTTGGGTAAGTTGAGACATCCAAGAAGTATTTTATGTGCCCTCAAAAGATAACAGCGACAAAATTCTGGTCACATAGTTATTTAGCCAGAACTTTTCTTAACCCACTTCAAACTTGGTGAGGTATTAAAGGTTCTTGGAGTTTACTGTAACCAGTTTATGAAAGCAAGCTTCCTTTTATGTGTTATTCCATTTTAGCCTGTCATCTGATAACTCACATTAAATTAGTTTGCTGTCTGCACCGTTATTTGCAAGCTGATTCTACAAAAAGCTACTGCAGATGATTCACTTCCTGGAATTTTTTTGTGGGTTCAAGAAAGCAAGATCTTTGATGGGACTGACCTCTTTCAAAAATTGTATTTATATTTGGCAGAGCTAATTAAGTAACAAAGTAGAAGAAACTGCTGACTAGCGCTGCAGTGCTACTGCTGAAAATATTATTTGCATTAATTTAAAAGATAATTTGTTTTAGCTTCAGTTATGTCCTTTCAAAAGTCTACGAACACTGGGTATTAACCTGCATAACTGTTCACGGAAGGGAAATATTAATTCTAAATACATGAGGAAAACAAACTGTAAACGTGCATGCATCTGATTTTGCCTAAAACTTCACATGCAGTGGTTTGCTGTTTGTCTCTGCAGGAAGCAGACACCAGTAGTGGACATCTGGCTGTGCCCTTCCAACAGTTACATGCTAACAACTTAAGTGAACTTAACTGATTACAAGTGAGTTGCACAACTAAACCTGAATTTTGTCAGAGTAATTGGCTTAATTCATTGACACAAAGAGAGGGAGGATAGAAAATAATTGGAGCGTCCTTTTTTTCTAGCCAGACTTTCTACCTCCAGAGTTTAAGTATGAACATTCTGTCAGGCAGCTCTCTGGCCACTAGCTGGTTGGTAGTGCTGACTATAGCTGCAGTGAACACAGGAAGAGCATGAATAACAGTGTATGTAAGGGAGCTATAAAGCAAAACTTACTCCATCATTATAAAGGTTGAGGGAACATCCCTCATTCAGGCATGAAGCACCTAAGTTAAGGAGGGCTTCTGTTACTGGTGTTGCAGCCTGTCACCCAAAACTTTGAGCCCTGTCCAGCAGTGGAGCCTGAAAAACTAGTGTTTAAATCTTGTTTCTTAGCTGTGTTCTCCTGTGCCAGACTCCAGTCAGGGTTTTGGGATGAAAATGGCCTTACTCCAGTGCTCTGCTCAAAAGCAACAATCATCTGTGTGAGATGAGATTATTTATTTGTGTGCCTTTTGTGAAGTCTTGCTGAGCAGAAGTTTGTGTAGCTTCCAGTGCCGGGGCAGGGCCCAAACTGTGACAGCTAGTTTATTAATTGTAATAATTACAGCCACATACAATTATTGTTCCACAATTGTGACTGGCTCATTTTTTGTACCAGGTATGTTCTTCTAGTCCGATGTATGTATGCTGTACTTAACATGAAAGAGATGCTTAGAAAATAGTTGTTCTGCTGCTTTTATGGCCTAATTAGTTTAGTAATGTGAAGTACTTTATACTAGAGTGCTGATGAAGAACTTAATTCTCTAGATAGCTTATGCTGCCAACTTAAATGTGTTTAAGTAGTCTGTAAAGCTTGATCAAGGTTTATCTTGCAAAATTTGAGAACCAATCAGTTTTAGACTGTACCCTGTTTTGCTGTGTAGATGAATGATGCTTGTTAGATACAGAGTGCTCCACGGCTTCTGTGCTATTTAGCATGTAAGCATCTTTAAAGCTCAGATTCCATTAATGACTTTAAATTTTACCGAATTTATTGGCAAGTTTTATGTTTACCAGTCTCTTCCAGAGGTGAGAGGACAGACTCTTGTTGAAGTACATCTATGTAAGGTACACATGCAGATCCCTGTTCTCTGCACATCTGCATAAAAAGCCAGTGGAAACTGGGGTCTGAGAGAATTACAACATTGTGCAGAAAACAGAGCCACACTGAGCAGGCAAAAGGTGTAATGTATATTCTGTTGCCAGCACTCAGGAATATTTTCCAGTTACCTCATACTTAAGTGCTGTACCTACACATAGCTAGTGGAAGTAATACTTCTAAATCTTTGTTGATCATTTGATGGCTTTTCTGTATCAGTCATATATTTGTCAGTGGAGCTTAATTGCTGAATACAAGGAACTCTTTAGGGAATAAAACAAAATGCCCTAAAAGTAATGGGTGACAGATTGTCTCAAAAGGCTGCCTGATAACACAGGGGCCTTGGGCTTGGTTTTTTTGTTTTGTTTCAGTTTTGGGGGGGGGTTGTTTGTTTTTGTTTTGTTTGTTTTTTTAAATGCTCCAGGCCTGCTCCTGGAACCATAAAATAGAATGTTACACCCACATGCAGGTTACTTTACTTCTGCTTTCCAGAAATCCCTTTCACATGCACCAAATTCATGTCTTCAACATGTGAATAGAAATGCCTGGAAAATTTGCAGGCTCTTTAATGCATAAAGCATGACTTACTGTAACAAATGCTATTTATTTGAATATCAAGTAAGCCCTCATGTCTAGAATTCAATTTCTTTGTTCAAAACTGATACAAATATAACTTCAAAGGGTAGCTTCACTTAAATACATTCAACTAATGTCTGTCTGTACCATGCCATGTTCTGTATTTCGTGAGTAAAAATGCGAGCAGAAGCTGTGCCTATATAATGTTCCGTTTTCATTACATGTGTTAACTGAAACATCTGCACAGATGCATAATTCAAATAACTTTACCTCTTTAGATTATTTTGGTAATGAACAGCTACAGCATCTTTTATAGTTAGTCAATTAACGTAGTCTGTTAAACTAGCCTTCAAGGTAGAAAGGGTGTCAAAAGGATCATCACATTAATGAAATTAAGTGCTGCTCTGAAGTGTACGAAGCTTATTAATTTCTCTCCACTAGCATATTTTTGACAAACAGGACAGGTATTCAAGAAATCTAACTTAGACGTCTGCTAATTAAGGGTTTTTTGCATTTCTCGTAAGTCTGCTAGCTCAAACCAAAGATAACCTGTTTCTCAATATCAAATATTCCTTAAAAGTAGTAATGCTGCACTAGTATCGCTGATAGATGTTAAGCTGTGGCTGATGTGCTGTTTAATTCAACATTTCCTTTTGTTGCTGTCCTTTACTGGGCTGTGACCACAGAGCTGGCTGCCTAGAAAAGCACTTCCAGACAAGCTGTTTTTGTGCCCTTTCTGGTAGTGCTCAGTTTCCTGTCCTATGGGGCTGTCCAAGTAGGACCAATGCTAGAGAAATAAAACACCACTGACTGCAGTTGCTCTCATCTTCTCACCCACTGAAGCTAATTCTGTTAAGACTTAGAGAAGCAGCCCCTTTTCCTTCCCTTTTTATCCTCTTCCCCAAGTATCCCTGAGTAAAAGACTGACTGATTCATTGGGTTTTGGTGGTGGTTGGTTTTTTTTACAGTCCCTAAAACACCTCTCAATTTGTGAAATGCTAAATAGCAAGCAATAAAATGGCTTTTGAAGGAACTGTCTAAAGCATGTGGGAGAATGAGGAATTGCATACTTCTGTAGGTTATCTGGAGTGCATACTTCTTCATCATACAGTCCTTCAGGATCCAACAAGGTACCTGTGGAGAGAAAGGGAGATGTAACTGTCCCAGCACTCCTCCTGTGACCTGCCTTGGAAAGCTTCTGGGGGCAGAGATGTGTGAAGACAGCATCTGTCGGGGGAGAGAGGACTAGGCTGAGAGCATGTCGTGCTCACTGCTCCTCTGTCCAGACTTCCCTACTGCCTGCCACCTTCCAAAACATTGCCTCTGCCCTTCCAGCATTGGGACAGTTTCTCAGCCCCAATGTCTGAGTTTTTGTTTTCTCTGCTACAACAGAGTAAAGCCATATTATTAAACAATTCCACATTCTTACCTTTAGTATCTTCGCAGTTATAATTATTCCTCTAGAGAAAGACTAATTGCTGAACTAAAGTTTCACTGAGTTTCACCAGGTGCAAATACCTTACAGTTCCATGAAAGCTTTTATGAAATGAATCTTACCAGTTCATAGTGTTGTTCAACTCCTTTGTTCTATCCTTGCTTACAGTATTTATAGAACACTAAATGGAACATTCGGATCAAAACCTGCAGGCTTTCACTGCATGCAGAAAGTACAGAAACAACAATTTGGCTCCTCCCCAAGTAATCCAGAGATTATTTTTTTAAGTAGAATAGGTGTGGGAAGGCATTCAAGGAGTTTGATGCTTAAGTTCCAGAATGTGGACTAAAGTTTGATTTCTCTGGTACTTAATTATAGAATCATAGAATAGTTAGGGTT
>NW_009929010.1:0-24318 GCF_000696875.1 Nestor notabilis
GGAAGGCGGCCGGACCCACGGGCTGCTGCGGGTGCCGCTTCCCGGCGCTCCATCGGGTGCGTTTCGCATCCCAGACCTCTGAGCCCGGGTTCAGGGCAGGCTGCGGATGTGCCCCTCGGCTTTTCCCCAAGCCCTTGGTTTTGGGGATCCTGGGGAAGCTTTTCCAGTGCTGTGTGTTCCCACACAGGGATGCTTCTAATGTGGTGCTGGTGCAGGTCATCCCTCCCACATCCCCATCCTGCTGTCCCGTTCTAGCACCAGCCCTTTCCCAGTGTCTTTCACATGCTTTTGGGCTGCCGTCATGTCTCCTCTCAGTCCTCTCTCCTCTAAACTAAGCAGATCCATTTATTTTAAGCTTCCATCAACGGTGGTGTTTTCTGGAGTTGTGTCATCATGTTCCAGGCTTCCCCTGGTCTCACTCATGTCACCACAGGGACATGCCCACAGGCTTTGGAGGGGACATCAGATACCACACCACAGCCTAGTGCTGCCCATGCACCTTGAGCCTGGGTTTCACTTCCACCATCAGGTCGCCCTCTGAAGAATTTACTAATACTTTGGGTTATTTTGCTCATTGGGTTATTCTCAAGCTCAGCACTGTGCCATAATCCTTGATGAATTGCCTCTTGTGATACTTCCAGCTCTTTCTTCTACTCCTCAACACCTTTTTCAGTTCAAGCCTTGCTCTCCAAAGAGTTTGTGGTTTCCCTTGAAGTTAAACTCAGCAGACTGAGCAAGAGCACCCATGTCTGCATGAGGAAGCCTGGCCCTGCAAGAGGTGTCAGCACAGCCCACGGACACCGGGAGCATCTCCTGATAGGTAGTGTTGAAGCCTTGCTAAGTCAAGATGGGTCCCATCTGCTCCTCTCCTATCCACCCACCGCAGAGGTCCCATCCCATGTCAGATGGTTCTTATCCCCTGTTACTTTCTCTGTGTGCTCATGTAGGTTGTGTGTTTCAGTGGTGTTCCCTGAGGTTTATTCTTACAGGCAGACACTGAGTGTCATCTTCTGGTCTGAAATGTGACCTGTTCTCTGTGACCTCCCAAAGATACTCATTAGTGGCTCCATTACTCAGGTGGATTTCTGCAGCCCCTCTGGGTTGTGATGTGCCCCACTCGCCTCAGGCTGCTCCTCCTGGGCTCTTGTGGGGTCATGCTGCTTACCCACGTGCTTCCTTGGACAGCTTTCCTCTTGATGCTCCATCTGCCTGTCCCGCACCATGTCCTGTCTGCCTGAACCATCTCCCTTGGCTGGCAAGACAGCGAGCATGGCCTGAAGGGCTTTGTCCTCAGACTGGAGCCTCTTTGGGATATTCCACCTTCACTAGTGCGATGTGAGTGGAATGAAGATCTCATTTTGCAGCAGCGTTAATGGTTGCACCTGCTTTGTGCCATGATGCATGTCCCGGGGGATAAGCGGTGCCAGATTTGTTTTAATCAGGACAGCATCTCTCCACATGCACACCACAAGAGACGGATGAGCAGCTCTCCCTCCCATAGCATCCCTGCTCTCAGTGTGCTCCCACTTGGGTCATCCATGTGAGTTGGGGGATGGAGAGAGCAGCATTCATACTGCCAAGGACAGATGAAGACTGCAATCTCTTTTGTACATCCAGTGTTAGACAACTCCCTCTTGCAGCTTGCCCTCCTTAGGAGAAATGTCAAGTATTCTTTCACAAGAGATGACTATATTTCATCTGCCTGAAGAGGCCTTACAACTCCATTTACCTCCCTGGTTTAATTGCTTTAATTTGCCCCTGTCTCCATCCCAGCAGCAGTGAGCAGATACCTTTCTGGTCCCACACGAGCTGCTGCTTTTGCTACCCCACACCTCTGCACCAGATCCCTCCCTTTGCTTCCAAACTTTCCTTTTTCCCTGCTCAAAATATGTCACGTAAACTCAATGGATCCTCCCTGCATCAGATATGGGCAATCCAAATTCCTTTCTCTGCTGACAAACATCCCAAACTGGGAAATGTGGAGCCCCTTCCTCGCTGTCAGGGCAGCATTTTGCTTCCCCCCCATATCAAAGGTGTAGCACAAGGGTGTGACAGAGTATCCAGCCCTTTGTGGAAGCAGGGATGGATGCCCATGGCAATCTATTCCTCATGTTGTCACTCCCAACAGCCATTTCCATGTGAAATTCCTAGAGGGAAGCAGGCAGGGAGAAGCCACAGGAGCCCCCAGGAGCTGGAGAGCCGGCAAGCACTGCCTGCAAAATCATCCTCTGACCCCAGGGGACTGGTTCCTGGGCTGGGTGAGTGGCAGCAAGCAGATTTTGCCATGGAGGGTGTAAGAATCTCTTCCCACTCTGGAGATGGGTCTTGCCCTCCGAAAGGTGCCTCATATGCAGCCACTGCTGCTCTTTTCATCTCCCACCTGAGCACTTGGAAACCAGCTCTTCTACCCGCATCCTGCCTCGAGGTTTTGTGCCTCCAAAGCTGAAAATGAGATTTTTTTTTTTGAAGCATTTTCTTTTGCTGGAGCTCTAAAATGTCATAAGCTGGGGGTGAGGCAGGAGGGAAGAGCTGCGTGTTAAGGAATGCTTTCCCCGGAAAGCATCATCTCGAAATGCCTCCACCAAGAGCCACCTTAAACTCGAGGGTCCTTTCTAGGTTAGCACAAATCGCAGTGCAGTTGTGAGGAAAGCGGTGGGGGAAGAGGTGCAGCATCTCTTGGCTCTGTGTCCCGGGAGGCACGGATGCTGCTGATGGCCACCCGCACGCCAGGGTGATCAGGCAGCGCAGGAGATCAGCTGCTTCCTCTCCACAATCGTTTCTGGCTCATCGCTGCTGAAAAGGGTTTTATTTTGTGTAGTAACAGGTCTGAGAATTGCCCAGAGCCTGTCGAGCTCCAGTGTAGCGAGAAAAGCCATTTGCAGTCAGATGAGAGCAGGGGAATAAGAAGTCGAGGCAAGTTTCCCTCTGGGGAGGCAGGGAGCAGCAGGCTGGCATCCTCTGCCTGTGCACCTTCTGTACATCACCCACCCAGGGATGCAGGTGGTGATGCCACTACATCCCGGTGATGACAGTACATCCCACCTCTGCTAGAGCCCGTAGCTGAAAGATCTCCAGTGGCTTTCCAGATCCAGAGATGAGCCTGACAGCCTCCTTGTGGGTTATTTTACAGTTGGGTAAACTGAGGCGCAGAGGTTGCCACCATGAGTCAATGGTAGAGCTAGGTACAAGGTCCCAGTCTGGTGTGGGGCACAGCTGGGTGCTGGATATGATGTTGGACCATCTCAGCACGGCTTGAGTGTAAGGATTAAGCATGGCAAAGTAATTGGAAGAGTTGTCACAACAATTTTGGAGCACTGGGGCTGTGGGTACCACTCCTGTTGTAAATGGGGAGGGGAAGCTTTAGAAGAGCTTTGTCTTCCCCAAGTCACACTGTGATACTCCCAAGAGGAAAGCGGACCTTGCTGGTTTGATGTGGATGCTTGTAGGAGGCTGTGAAGCCTTTTTTGCAGAGTGGATGTACAGGGACCTGACCGGGGCTCATCCATACCCACAGGCATCAATGCTAGTGCCATGCATAGCGCTGCATTCAGCTCGCGAAGCAGAGCATCACTGCATAAAGCAATGGCACCTATGTGGGGTTTTATGCACCTGTACAGGCTTTAATTCCTCCTTTATTTAATGATTTAACGTTTTTGGCATGCGGCTCCTTCCCCAGGCTGATGGAGCTGCAGGCAGGATCTAGAGGTGGCTCTTGGATCTCACATTAAGCCACATTAGTATGTGCTGTAGATTCTGTTTCCTGTGAATTTGCACACAGCGGGAGGACGAGCAGGAAGGCTGCTTCTTGCTGGCAGGCTTCCCAGATATTCTTGGCGTTGCAGATCTATACTTGCATCGTCGCTGTGGCCCTGTTTTAACAGAAAACAGAAAGTGCTGTGGCAACAGGAAGGCACAACCTCTGCGAGTACCAACTCGGTGATGGCGGTGGCACCAGTGCAGACGCCGTCTGCCACGTTGGCGCTGTGTTTGTGCCACTGTCCTGTCCTGGGTCCCCTCTGGTCCTTCTCCTCCAGTGGCCACACACAGGTGAAGATGCTCCTTGCTGCCCTATGTGTCAAGCTGGTGTGGTGGTGCTGAGCCTGGATCGCCATGTGGAGCTGCCCCAGTGTTCATCTCCTTTGAGCTGTGTTACTCGTTAGTGGACTCCAGAGTTGCCCCAACATCCCAGGAGGTCCAGCAGTTCTTTGAGAGGGTGCAGAGCTGTTGGCAGGGATGTTTGTGTGGTGGCTGTGCAATACCAGCACCACAGCAGAAGAGATCAAGATGAGTGGGTCCACTTGTGGGGTGCAGTCTTGGAGATAAGTGTACTGGGGTGGGGAGAAGCAACTGGTGCACCAGTAACATGTATAGACCTGGGGTATATCCCTGCCCATCTTCCCTTCTGCTCCCAGCGAGTGGACACCTTGGCTCATCCCACTGGGGCTGGCTGCTGCTTCCAGAACAGGGAGGGAGCAATTCCATCAAAGGGAGAAAATAATGCTGGGAGCAAACTCTGTTGCAGTGGGAGCGTGGTAGCACCGAGGAGCTGTGGCCAGGCGGGACAGCAGCGGGGTGGCATGATGCGAATGTGCCGCCAGTGCCTGGTCTTCACCTCTCCCTCTTCCCTGGTGTGCGGCGGGAGCCTTGGATGGTGTCCAGGCTGTATCCCTGCGGCAGCGCGGCTTCCAGCCCGGGGAGGGCTTCCCGAGGCTTCGTTCTCAGCATGTACTCTATGAACCAGCACACTTTGTTCTCGAGTATTGGGATTGGACTTCCTCTGCTTGGTCGGCGATGCAGGCTGGCTGTTGACTCATCAGCAGCTTCCCTTGGGCTTTGCTGCAGAAGGGGCAGGCAGGATTCTGCAGCAGTTTGTGTATCTTTTGGAACAGAGCTGCTTTTTTTTTAACATGATCTTTCTCTCTCTCTCTTTTTTTTTTTTTATCCTTTTTTTTTCTTCCTTCCCTCCAGCTCATCATGAAAAATGTGTGAGTTTGGAGCTTGCAGATGGCACGCTGGTGATTATACAAAGGGCTGTTTCTTGGGTCAGTTATCCCCATTCTGCCCTTAAATATGCCTGGATTTGGGTATACTTCAGAAATACATCTACGGTTCCCTTTCAAGATCTGAGGCTCTGCTCAGATCAAAAGAAGTAAAAATCCCAACTGCTCTATAAGTAAATGTTTAGATCACAAGCCCTGGGACATAGGAACATTGGGAGAGGAAAGCTTGCTGCCGGCACACTGCCTGTGCTCCTGGGTACCCTTATGGTGATGCTCAGCCATGGTGAGGACGGGATGTCCAGTGGCACTGATCCAGGGCAGCAAAAAGCCCCAGTGATGTAACATCAGTGAGTTCCCTCTGCAGCTGTGTTGCTGGGAAAGAGAGGTTTCCACTCGAATCTGCTCAGGTAGCCATCGTCCCTGCAAGCAGCAGGGAGGGATGGGTTGTTGGGAAGGTGGTCTGTCATAGAAACCCAGACTGGTTTGTGTTGAAGGCACCCTAAAGCTCACCCAGCTCCAACCCCTGCCACGGGCAGGGCCACCTTCCACTAGAGCAGGTTGCTCCAAGCCCCTGTGTCCAACCTGGCCTTGAACACTGCCAGGGATGGGGCAGCCACAGCTTCTCTGGGCACCCTGAAAGGCTGGTCTTTTAGGTATCTGATTTAGGATGGGGTGAATCACCTCTCTGTCAGCATCGGTTCAGTGGTTCAGAGGGTATGGGCAGTGCAAGAGGCAGTGGTATTGGTGCTGTAGAGGGCTGTTAGTCTGTGCCTGGTGCCTGTGAGTGTTTTGCAAATGAGTAAGTGTGATTTACTCTGTCTGTTACTTGTAATCATTTCTGTTTTACAATCTGCCTGACAAGTTCTCGTGTGGGCTTTCAGCAGGTCCTCACCTTTATTAGTTTGCTACAGGAAATGTGTTAATCCAGCCTGTTCTTACCTAGTACTGAGCCACTTGGACTTTTAGTTTGAATGTTTGCTAATCCTCCCAGTGGATGCCTGTGGTTTATACTGGATCAAGCACACAGAAAGTCAAGTGTATTTCAGCAGTAAATGTATAGAATGAGCAGGTTTGATTTCCCACTGCTCTGTAACGAGGTTTACAGCTCTCAGAAGGAACTCTGGTTTGGTACAGCCTTGGGAGCCTCCATATCTTGCTCCATCACCTCCGTTCTCCATCCAGAACCATGGATTTAGTGTGTAGCTGGGCAAACCCTGGCAGATCTGCTTGCTGCTGCTTGCAACTGCTGCAGTAATTAAATCACCTGCTAATGATTTAGTGCACCTTGTGTCCCCATTGGACAATACAAGAAACTATTACTTCTAAGTGCTCTTCAGAGTGATGGGAGGAGCAGGACAGCCCGGCAGCAGGAACAGTTGCTCGGTTCTTGGCGCTGTGGATAATCCTATTGGATTTAGGTGCAGCATAGCTGGAAAGTGAGTTTTTCTGTGTCCCAGGACCTTGGCGAGGCGGAGAAGGTGGTTTTATTTTCACTGCACTTGAAGATGTGTAAAATGCCCCAAAACAAGTGTAGCTGCAGAGCACAAGAGGCAGACGGGTCCCTCCTGGTGCGGGACGGGCTGTGTGCTGTTGCCAGTGACTCAGTGTCTGAACTGTTCTCATGTGTCTCAGGGTTCAGCGTCAGTGCAGTGATTCAGAACACATTACAGAAGTGGCTGGGTGCTGCCTTTTTAAATTCCTCAAAGCTCTGCTTTCCTCGGGCTGCTTTTCTGTAAGGAAACACGTGCAATGGCACCGTGCTGGTCACAGCAACAGTCATCTTGGTGCCCTGGTCTGTGTCTTGAAGCCTTCCCGTGCTCAGCTCCATTAGCAGCAGGGTTGGGGGGATTTGGCTGGCCCCTGATGTGCTGTGGCTCATGGCCACAGCCCCTGCTCAGCCCATGGCAGGTGCTGCCATCACCCACAGCCTCTGTCTCTGGTCCCCGTTAGTAGGTGGATACAAACACAAGCAGAGCTGTTTGCGTTACTGGAATAATTGTGGTAACATTATCTGGCTGAGATAATTAATTCCAGATGCTTTAACGTTAGTAGCTTGGCTTAGGTTACATAAAGAAGCAACGGTTTTTGTCTTTTTATATCCAGAAAACATACACTCGAGTGTCCCTGGCTTCCCTAGCAGCAATTCCAAGGTACACACTGCTTAAATGGAAATGAGCAGAATGCTAGCAGCCTGCTGGCTGGGACTGGAGAAGGTTGGAGAGTGACATGGGTGCCTGATGGGCCACTGGGTTGTGGTGCTCTGTGAGAAGAAGAGCAGCACCCAGGGGTGCTAGTGCTGGTGCTGGCTCTGCCTTGTTTGCCCATCGGGATCAGATGTTGCCTGAGATCTCCTGGGGTCAGTGGCCACTGTGCTTTGCTGGGTTTTGGAGCCAGAACAGCAGCACAAGCTGTGTGTGCCTCCTCCCAGCAGCGGGTCAGAGTCCACTCCCGCTGCTTTTGATCATAGAATCCTAGAATGGTTTGAGTTAGAAGGGACCTTAAAGATCATCTAGTTCCAGCCCCCTGCCATGGGCAAGGACAATGCCGCTGTTAGGGCTGGCTGGCACAGAGAGAAAAGGGGGAAAGGAATCGGGAGAAGATCTTTGCACAGCATCAGAAATTACGTGTGTATTTTGCCCTCAGCCCAGACACTGCTTTCGTCTGTCAACCAGAAAAACATCTGTGTTTTGTTGTTCCAAGCAGCCCACCAGCAAACCACTGCCTGGCCATCGCTGCCTGCCCATGCAGCCGTGGTTTTGTGCTGCACAGCAGTTGTGCACATGAAGCCTGCTGTGAAACAGTGCCCGTCCTCTCCTCCACCTCGGCAAGGTGGATGCTGCTCTGCAACTTCCCAGCGCTGCACCTGGATGTTTCCTTGCCAGGTCTTTTCTCGGTCTACATCACAATGATTTTCTGGGCACTGAATCAGAGTTGAGACTTAAATTGTTGAGCTAAAGCTGAGATTTGGGCTGGAATAGAAACATGAGAAAGACAGGGACATCAACACTCTGGTCTTGATCTAGTCTGCTGAGTATCAGGCTTTTTATATGGTGATAAACAGCTCAGGAAGGAAATTGGAAAAGCTGTCTGGGTTTCACAAGATGGCTGTTTAGTGCCTCCTGTTCACTTGTTTTCCTCTTTTTATCACATCAAAGAACAGTGAATCACTTTCTCCTTAGAGGATTACATTATTCCAGAGGCCTGGAAGGACCCACTCTGGTTACAGGGTGTTACTGGAGGAGATTTTAGATGGAGAGGGGAAAACAGCATTTCTCTTATTGCACCTGTAAATTGCAATTGGGAGTAAAACTCCCAGAACCTGTCTGTATAAATCTTAAGCTGCACATCCAGGGCCACCCAACCCCGACCTGACCATCCTGCAGAGAAATGGGGTTGTCCCAGGGAGATTTCCAGTCCCAAACAGCGAGACCCTGAATGGTCCCGGAGCCAAAAGGAGTTTCCCAGCCAAGGCGCAGGCACAGTGCCAGCAACTGCGGGATGTGCCCTGCGGAGCTGCGCAGCTCCCGATAGCTGGGGGTGGTTTAAAAGCTGATAATGATCATTTCTGATATTCACTGGGCAGTGCTGAGTGTCCAGGATTTATCTGGGAGAAACAACAGCTAAAGGGATGGTGGGTGTCGCTGAGCTGCGCTGTCCTGCGCCAGTCCCTGCCTGGCAGGGGATGCTGGGATCCCTGACGCATCCCAGGGTCCTTGACGCATCCCAGGGTCTGGAGAAACTCCAGAGGTCCCTGATGCATCCCGGGGTCCCTGACATCTCCAGCGCGGGAGGGATGGGGGTGTGCAGCCTGCAAGCAGCCACCCAGGCATTACGTCACCCGGAGCCACACTCACTGGCTGCTGGTACCCAGAGGGCAGGACACTGCTGCAAACAGCATTAACCCCTTCCTGAGCATCCCCAGTGCCACTTGGGTAACACAAAGGGACCTTCCCGGTGCTGAGCATTGGCCAACAATGTCTGCACAGTCAGGGGGTGCATTTTGGGCATGGGTGCTCCTGTTACAAGAGCTTGGGGGATCCTTCCAGGGCCAAATCTAGCTGCTTTGTTCTTCCGGAATAGCAGCAAGAAGCCAAATGAGAGCTTTGGAGCTGAACCAAGTGTTTTATCACCTGCATATGTTTTTAGGACAAGCAGTTTACTGAAGGTTTAGGGTATATTAGAGGGTAGTGCCAGCCCAGCCATCCATCCTGCCCATCAGCAGTGGTGGTGATGAACCATGTGGCTGCACCAGGCTGCTTGCTTGAGCATGGATGTGCACAGGAAGGGTTGATGTTACGTTACCTCCATCAACTTCTTTTGCTAGAAATGTGCTTGTTACAGCCCCTGACACGGGTATAGCCCATGAATGGCACAAAATGGGGTGGCAGAGGGGGCCACCACACCAGACAGCTACTGCAGGTTGCTCTTCCCAGACCCACCTTTGACTCCTGGCCTGAGCCCTGTGCCCGCTCTGTTACGTATGTATGAATTTTTGTGGGTTTGCAAAGGCTGTTGCCAAATCTTGAGGGGTTTTGGCTCCAACAGCCAATAAGGAAATACTGCACATTCTTACTTTGCTACACAAAGTGCTCCCAGCAGTGCCAGCTGAAAATGGGGCTTTAAATCTGTTGATGCTCCTGTTCGTTAAAATAAAGGGGTTTGTTGCTGTGACCATTCACCCCATCCTCTGCATTTATGTCACTGCTCTCTTATGGACGAGCTATAGCATCTATAAAATCTATTCACTTAAGTTCCTAAGAAGGCTGGGGCTCTGCTCCAAATGCCCTGCTAGATACTAATAAGCAGAGGATGAAAATCATCCCTTTAAATTGCCTTTTTAAAGTTGTCATGTGCTGCAGGAGAATTCCCCCGTGAGCGGAGCTGTTGGTGAGAACAGGATCAGCGCCTGCTGAAGGTTGCTGGCAGAGTTATCTTTCCACTGACTTTCCTAAGCTGATTTATTTATGGATGCTGGACAAGACTAATTTAGACTGGAATGTAGGTAAAGAAAAGATGATTGACTGAAGCCTTCATCGTAATAAAATGAAGTATTTTCAGAAGAGAAACTGGATTAGTTATTTCTATCTAGTATATTAAAAGGGAGCATATAGCAAAAATTGCCTTCTCCCTTCAGCCAAGTGAAGCATTCAGTTTACAGAGATGATTAACCATGGGAATTTGCTGAGTATGTTTTATTACTGTGTAATGTCCTCCAGGGATACATGTGATCCTCAAGAGTGTTGGGGTCCACTTACTCCTTTTCCTCAAGTGCCCTTGAGACCCACTTTCAGACTAATGGCCTCAGGTTTGTTGTGCTTTTCAGGCTGCTCCCAATTTTCAACCCTTCGTTTAAATAAGCCCTTGATTGATACAGGGTTTGATGGATTTTAATGCTGTGTCTCGGGTCGGGTAAATGCAGGAGTAAATGCTCCTCCAGTGTAGTCGAGCTTCTGCAGATGGTTTGGCACTTGGTGGAGGCTTTGCCTTGGTGGTGTTTTGCTGTGATGGTGGAGGGAGGGTCACAGCATCTCAGTGGTGGCACATCACCAGCAAATACCAGGACTGGGAGCTGCGATGGGAACGTGTATGGTCCCTGCTTGGAAACACACTACTCCCAGTAGAGCATCGCACAAGGAGGGTGCACATCACCATTGTCCCGGGTTGTTGGGGTGGCAGCAAGGTGCTAATGGGAAGCACCTTAAGCTCTGGTGTAAGGAGGGCAACCGAAGTCACCAAGGTCCAGCCAAAAGGTTTCTCTGTGAATTCTTTTAAGGTGTTTTTTGAGATGAAGAGAATCCTTGTGTGATTCTGTTCTGTACCGCTGTTGTATTAATGAAGTTTCAGACCACGCTGTTCATTCCTGTAGTGGTTTTATTTCCTGCTTTGACATTGTTTATCCTCTGCCACCTGCCCAGTTTGGTGTATTCGAGACATTCCCTGTTGGGATATGGATCACTCCGGCCTCATGGCGCTTTCCATCCCCAACCCAAGATCAGGTACAATACTTTCTCTTCTCTTAACACCCCCTGTACGTCACTGAGCCTCAGAAGCTCAGGACCTTGCCTTGTCTATGTTCTTCATAACACATTGTTTGCTACCTAAGACTCTTCTGCTGTAGTTTAGGAGGAGAGAGGTGGTTTGGGGCTTTTTGGAGCATGTTCTTGCTTTTCCTGCAGACCTAGTTTGGTTGGGTTGGCTGGTCGTGCGCTGCACAGGGTCCCTGGCTGCAGGGATGCTCATGTGTCACCATCACCATTTATATGGAACATGCCAGGGCTGGTAGAGTCTCATTCCTGTGCGAAAGTGAAACCCTGATGACATCCCTGCCAGCCCCAGCTCTCGGGGCCCAGCAGGAGATGGGCAGAAGATGCTGGTTAAGGTGGCCTCCATGGTTTGTTCTCTTTTTTTAGCTGTGTTTCCGCTGCAGTGTGTGGGCAGCACGAAGTTTACAGCTTTTTGGGCTCCAGTTTTCTTTGCTGTTCCTGTAGATGGGGAGAGGTGCACAGCATGGGCTGTTTTCTGTATTGCTGTAAATCAGGGCATGGTTTTTTCCAAAGGATTGCTCTCTTGTATTAAATCATAGAATCTCTTCCAGTGTTCCTCCTAGCCCAAGGCAACTGTCTCTGCAGTGATTGATCTTTATATCTGAACATTTATATGCAGTGTGTTAGCATGGATCAGGGAGGGATGGGTTGCTTTTTAGGAACATGATTCTTACCACTAATGCAAATGCAGGAGTAGATGGGAGGCTGCGCATCTCTGGGTGTTGCATCCTGCTTGTTCTTCCCAGAGGCTTGGGGTGTCCCATGTGAGCCCTGGCATCTGTCCGCCTCCTGCACCCCTCGGGGTGGGAGGGATGCTCATAGGAGCAGGGACAGCCTCTTGTGTGGTTTGCTGAATCATTTGTGAGCCATAAAAATCTTGTGTTTTAACTAAGTGCTACAGATGAGTCAGGGGTTGATCTGGACCAGGCTTCCCGCAGGTCTCTATATATAGGTTATTCATGCTGTTTACTATATAAAACCTAATTTTGCAGTTATGTCCAAGGTGCTGTTGGGCAGCACGTAACAGCACCGCTCGAGTCACAGCTCAAAGCCACTCAGCAATGCAAAGTGTCCTGACAAAAGGCACTGCTGTCCCTACGGAGGCCCAGACCTGGCTCTGGAATCCCATCTCCCACCGGTGCTATGCTAAAGCATGAAATTCATGTCAGTAGCAAACTAGTGTAAGAGTCTCTTATCTTGGGATTCTTCTTGAATCTTTGTTTCTTAATTAACTCGATCTTCAGCAGCAGAGGAGCAAAGAGTCGCTCAGTAAATTCCAGTTTCTGTTCAACCAAAGCAAACTCCATTTAATGGAGCAGTGTGAGGAAAAGCTGAATGTGGAGATGTTTGCCGGTGGCGTTGCTCTCATCAGTGAAGCTCCCTGTGATCTCTGTATCACCAGGGTTCTGTGCAAAGCCAGGACTTGAGAGTCTAACCACACATCCAGGTTTCGGGGAGCTCGGTAGCATTCAGCAGGCAGCTGCATAATCAAGGAGATTCATTTATCTCCCATCTCTGAGCAGCAGGTTCAGCAAAACTCCTTTTCCATGAGATAGCTGCAATGAGAAGGCAGAGGCTGCACACACACATGGGACCTGACCTGGCCTCGCCTGACCTGGGGTAGCTGCTGTATCCTGCGTGCCAGCAGCCCCGGGAACGCAGCGCCTTGGCTTTCAGCTTGTGGTGTCATCTGTCCCACATTATAGATAACCCAAAGGGCTTCCTCCAGTCACCATCCACATCCTTACCAGACTGAGTGTGTTTCAGTGGCTGTCAGTGCAGCACACGACCTGCTCGGGCTGCTCCTTTGGTACTAACACAGAGCATTAATCTTTGCACTTCTCTGCCCGGCTAAAATTAGCGGCTCCTTTCTCCCGAGCATCCCCGGCTGGCCCGTGTCACCCCATCACCTGCTGCAGCCGGTTGTTCAGCAAGCAGCTTGTGTAACGCGGCTTAAGGAAGGCTTACGGCTCTTTCCAACAGGAATATTCATTGCAGTCAGAGGATTAGGGTTTTTTTCTCAACAGCTTTGAGCTTTCTCCTGTAAGATCGCTCTGCTGACCCACCACGGGCCCTTTGCAAAGCTGAGCTGGACCTGGGCTCGTGGGAAGGAGAGGTTCAGTCCTTCTTGGACCAATGCACGTTGCACAGTGTGTATTTTAGGAGTTGGGAGCTCCTCAGATGACAGTCCTGAAGCCTGAGTAGGAGCACGCCTCGCTTCAGTGTTATTACTGCTGTTCTGCATTAAATACAGACGTTGCTGAATCCCCAAGCCCTGTCCTAGATTACACTGAGCTCGTTTTAAGATCTGGGGAGTCAGAGCTGTCTTTTCACAGGGTTATTTTCAGATCCTGAACTGAAATTTGGACTTGTCCTCGGGGCATTGGGATACATCTTTATTTTCAATTTGCTGGTAGGGAAAAAAAAGGGGCAAAATGAACCCCTTCCTTGATGTTTTCCTCTCCAAGCAGTGAAATGATTGCTTCTCCCGCTGGTGGCTCTGGAAGTGCCTCCAATGGTTGTGGCTGCAGAGGACAGCAGTTAAACTATGTGTCTGGGTCTGGAGAAACTCCAGGTTCCTTTTCCTGCCCTGCCACAGATTGGCTTCGCAGCCTTGGGCAAGGCAGGCAGGGTCCTGTTCCCGAGGGCAGCTGTGCACAGATTTCTTCCCTTGGCACTTACAGGCCTTGGAACATCATCTGGTTACCTGATGGACACGATGGCTTTGCCCCAGACACATCACAGAGCATGAGGCACTCGATGCTCTGACATTAACTCACATGTGAGGACAGGAGGCAGATAAAGTCTTGCAGGAGCCAAAGGGCTTCCCAGCTGGCGCTGGTGCAGGAGCAGGGCTGGATCTTCAGGGGCCGCGTGGAAGGGGGTGATGTTCTGCAGCAGGTTGCTGTTTGCTTGTTTGTTTCTTTGCAGCATCTTTCTGTGTTGACATTGCTGCCAGGGGGTGGTATTTTGGGGGGGGAACGTGAGCTGTGCAATGCAGCCAGCTCCGAACTTTGCAGAGATCTGTCAGCTGGCACCACGGGCTGCTTTTCATTTCCAGCTTGTCCTCTGCTTGCATGTCATTACGCATGACACTGTTGACGTGTGCATGGCAAGTGTCATGCATATTGCTGCAGAGTTGCCAAGAGAAGGCAGAAGAGCTGACAGCCAGCGCCTGTTCGCTTTCTGTGCAGGGAGCTTGCAGCAGATGAGGCAGCTCCTCTCCCCATCCCTGTGCTGGGGAATAGAGAGAGCTCAGAACACATCTCACAGACCACCATGGGATGTTCTCCATTGCTGAGCCTGCCAAGTGCTGCCCATCACGGTGTGAATGCAGCACGAAAGCGCGTGGCGAGCTGGAGGGTGTTTTAAATCAGGGGTTGCTCTGCCTGCAAAGGGTGCTCTGGGGAGTAGGTATCTGCAGAGAGTGGCTTGGGAATCTCATCTGAGCGGTCCAGGAGCAGGATCTGGTCTCTGTTGTGCTCTGGTAAATTACAGAATCACAGAATCCCAGCCTGGTTTGGGTTGGAAGGGACCTTAAAGCTCCTCCACTCCCAACCCCCTGCCACAGGCAGGGACACCTTCCCCTAGGGCAGGTTGCTCCAAGCCCCTGTGTCCAACCGCGGCCAGGGGTGGGCCAGCCACAGCTTCTCTGGGCACCCTGTGCCAGCGCCTCAGCACCCTCACAGGGAAGAACCATCCTCATAGTGAAGAAGTTAATTAACAGCAATTGCTTGAATTAATGGCTGTTGCTGTTACTGTTAATTGCTGTCACTGTTGGTCTCAGTATTTTGACCATCATATCCATTTAATCTCATTTTTCTCATCTAAGGAGTTAATTTCTGTAGATGAATGGGAAAACTATAACTGTAGGTAAAGAAAAGTTGCCACAGGCCCATGCTGGGACCACTGCACCGAAGCCACCATCGGTTGACTACAGTGCAGTGGGGCTGGAAGTGGACAGCCTGCCTAAGACAGCCTGCATCACTGGGAGGAGGGCAGCAAGCAACGCTGGGTGACTTCTGCTTGCCAAACTACAACTCCTCTATCCCGCAGTCAGGTCCTGGGCTGAAGAGAGGGGAAGCACTGGCAGAGCTGGAGCCTCCTCCAGTCCTCAGAAACCTCTGGAGAGACTTGACAGACTCATCTGCTCCCACTAAGCCTTCGGGCTGGGTGCAGTGGGGAGAAGGCACCGGCTGAGCTCATGTTTCTTGTTGTAACTAGGATGGAACATTGCGTTTGAGTTCATCCACTGGGCAGAGAGTCTCATGTTCACAGAGGGCATGGTGGTGCCGAACCCCGTGTCTCTGTGCCACCAGCCTGCCCGCAGGGTGGCAGGAGCTGGGTTGGCTGCGAGGCTGAGATGGCAGCATGGGGAGCAGAAGCCTTTGCCTTATCCCCGTCCCGATGTTCATCCCACAGCTCAGGCACATCCTGCCTTTCTGAGGGCGTGTGATGCCCCTTTGCAGCCGTGGAGCAGGAGTGGGTTGGTACCATGGTCCCCATCGCCACAGGGGCCACTGGCTCTGGGCAAGAGCATCGTTACTGGGAACAGCCCTGGTCCTGTGCTTTCCATGTGCTTTCCACAGCAGATTTCCCAGTTTCACAGGCAGGACAGTGTATTTCTCCCAAATGGGGTATTTCTGCCCTGATGTGGTATTTATGTGTGAGCCTCTCTGCAAGCCCCCATGGGGAGAAACAACCCTCTTCCGTCAGGGGCAGCAACATGAGGTTCACGCTGGCGGCTGTAGCTGTAAATTGAGTTACTGACTTGGGAATCCAAACATGTAGGAGGCTGCTGCCACCCGGCTGGTGGGAATGCAGGGCAGGGAGGAAGAAAGGAGCCAGACAAAGTGGAAAAGTGGCTTAATTTCCCATGGTGTGAGGGGGAACTGGAGAACTGATGAAGAGCAGGCGTATTCCCACAGAGAGCCCGGTGCTGAGCCGCCTGTTTGGTGCTGCTCTGCAGTGTGGAGCCGTGCAGGGTGCAGGCTGGTTTGTACCAAAAAACATCAGTGAGTGTTTAGGATGGATGAAATGTTGTGGTAAAGCTTGTGAGCAGCACTGATACCGGTTTTATTTCTGGAGGGATTGGTGTTATGCCACCAGTCTGCAGTGAGGAATACATTGAGGCAGGGGGAGACGCAGGCTGAAAACCAAATTCCTGATTCCCAGCCTGCTTCTTCCCCTCCTGATCACAGCCCAAGGCACCAGGCATGATGCCGGAGCCATTCCCCCTCCCTGTACTGCTTTTCTCTGGGACACTGGGAAAAGCACAGACTCCAGGTTTGAGGTCCTGAGGATTGGAGCTGGGAGCTGGAGAATCACCTTGTTTTGACACATCCCGACTCAAACCATCACATAGGTGCCCAGACCAGCAGTCTATGGGAAAGTGCTTGTGTCCAAGTCATGGTCCTCGGAGCATCCCAAGGCAGAGGAGACAACACTGAGTGTGCAAAACCCCCTTGATTTTGTTGTCTTGCTTTCATTCTTGGAGTCAGGTTTGCAGATGGTGTGGTCACATCCTCCATGGCAAGAGATGGGGTACTTTTGCAAGTGGTAGCTCTTTCTCAACCTCTCTTCTTTCCTTCCAGGATCATACCCCAGCTGGAGAACTCACCTTCACAGGTCTCACCAAGCAGCCTGCCTGGCTCCGAGATTTCGGAAGCTACGAGGACTTATTTGCAAGGAATGAGCCGCTATGACCTGGATGAGCTCGATGCTTGCTGGTTGGAACTTGTTAATATGGAGCTCAAGGAGATGGGTGAGTGTTGCTGTTGTTTATCTCCTTGCCTGGGCATCCCAAAGTGGGCATTCAGGCTTTTTAAGCAATCACGTGGAAGAAAAGGCCTTGGAGAAGAGATCTTGGTAAAAGCTCTCCAAAAGAGGTCATGTGGATTGCTTCAGCACTGGATTTTGAGTGTATCTCAATGCTTCTCTTTCACACAGGGGTTTTGGGATGTAGTGCAACAAGAACAACAGGGCAAAGCAGATGAAGGTAGGAAGAGTGCAGTGTGGGCTGGGGAACAGGGGTCTGATTTGTAGAAGAATGGATGGATCCAGATCACTCATGACCATCATCACCTCCCATACTGATCCCTGAGCATCTGTACTGCAAGGAGGTGTTGGTCAGGATGGCTGTGTTGAGCCTGACTCCTCTTCCTTTGGCCAGACCTGAAAGCATTGTTCCAACATTTCTCCAACTGTAGCCAGCTGGGCAGACAGAGCGGAGGAAAGAGGATTTCCTACTTAAAATGTCACTCCTTTCCCAGATGTCTTGAAACATCACAGCATGAAGTTGCCTGCACACTGCTGTTATATCACTGCACACTCTTAAAATCCATTAGTGCCTTTCGGTTGAGTGCAAGTACCTGGACTTGGAATTTGACCATTGGCACTAGTGCTCAGCATGGTCTGCTGGGCGTATCTGTTGGCACAGACACATGGGTGTGTAGTCCTGCCAGGCCCTGGAGGGATTTTCCAGTCCTTGTTAGGTAAGGCTTGCTGTGGCGTGGCTCCTGCCACGCAGGTAAGAATAACAGCACAATAAACCATTCACCTTGTGAGGTCAGTGAAGGCTGAAGCGTGCTTACATGAAGCATTACTCCCCATTGCAAAGGTCTTTCAAGGGTGGGACAAAGTATGTTATCAGTGCTTGAGCAGACAGGAGGGTTGTGCTGAGCCTCACAGCCTGCTGCCTGAGAGCTGCAGCAGATGCAGTGAGATAGCAGTACGATTCAGTTCAGTGAGCTTGCATGGAGCATAAAGGAGCTCAGAAGTTGGCCACTGCATCGGCTGATCTGGGTTGCAGAAGATCTCTGTTCTTCTGAGGTTCTCATGATTTACAGCCAAGTTTGTTGCCATGATCTCCAGGACCTTAAGAAAGTTGCCGAGGCTGCTCTTAGAGTTTGGCTTATTATCTATTATATATACTCTGTATATTGGACTTCTCATAAGCTTGGTGTTATAGAGCCCATAGTATCACTAGCAAATCACAGTCATTGTTGCCTTCATTAACTGGCTCTGTATTAGCAGCCTCAGCTGTCATTAGCACAGCCAGCTTTTGAGATACTGGCAGCTACAGTGATATCCTTGGGCAGAGCAGAGGGTGCTCCTGGGCAAAGCCAAGTGGTTTGGTCCTGCTGAGGTACCTTGCAGAAGATCCACCCTTCCTAACACTGCACAGCCTCTATTTCTGCATCAGAAAACCAGCTTGTACCACACTGGACATCCTCTGACTCCACTGTGTTTTCACTGTGTCTCCTACTTTGTTTTCCTCGCCATCTCCACAGCTGGGTGACCATCAGAGGTGTCTCTGGGCTTCAGAGAAGGGTTGTCTCTATTTCCACCTCCCCCTTGTATGTATTTCATAAGTCTCTAGAAAGGCAGTGGGCAGAGGTTTGGCCTCTCCAGCTCAGTTGGGTTAAATCTGGCTCACTTTATTATTTCTTCAAAGTATTATGTTACCAGTGCAATGTCCTAAATGGCTTTCAGCTGTGGAGCTCCCATGCTGATGGATAACGGGAAGGTTGAGATGAGAGGGGTGCCGTCGGGGCAGGCATGGCCGACGGGAGCTGGCTATCACAAATGGCACTTCACCATCAGGCTGGCAGTGCCAAACCTGAGTGTGCTGGGGGAGAGGTGGTTTCACCAGCAGCACTGCCTTGGGAGCATCTTGGATTTAGGAAGGGAGCTTGAGCATCACCGCAGCCATATAACCCTGGTATCCCTGCTCCCTGAGGGCATGCTGGGTGGGCTGGCATCACAGCATCCCAATGAGTACACCCTGAGCCCTGTGTTGGGATACAGGCGATGCTTTTTGGCACTAACCCTCTGCACAATTTTGAGCAAGCTGCATTTTGATTCCTCAGGCTCCTTGTTGTTTATCAGCCGGTCAGTTTTTTCAAGGGTGGTCCTTAAGTGCTCGTACAGCACCGGGCTGGATGGGACCACAGTCCCTGATGAAGCCACTGAGCTCTCCTGCTGTAACCAACTACAACGAACCCAGGGGATTTCAGCAGTGGTAGTGCAGAGAGCCTCACTGCCCGTCAGCTGGTTCTCCAGCCTGTCTCTGTTGCTGAAAAAGCTCTGTAATTACTGACTGAGCCTTAAATATGCTGGGGAGAGAGGAGCTTTGAAAACCAGCGTTTGGCGTGTGAAATCCACTGTGGGTATGGCTTCAGCCTGAAGGATTCTGGTATCTGCTCCATCCCCCAGCCCTCCCGACTTCCCAGGCAGAATGAGGGCTAGTGCATTTTTTCCAGTGACTTGAAAGGGAAAACATGTGGCATTGATTAATATCCCATTCCTGGCACTGCAGGGAGCTGGGTCTGGCAGGTAGGGAGCGGGATGGGTGCTGGTGCTCCTGGCTGTGGGACCATGCACGCATCGCCCCTACTGGCCTGGCTTCTCTGGGGAATGCATTTTCCTGCCTGTGGAAGTGCTGGGGTTTGGGTGCTCACAGAGGGAAGCTGCTGCAGCAGATCTATCACTGCTCACCTCCTGGGCTGTGCTGCAGCAGGGGCTCTGCTCCCTCTGCTTCCCATATGGGAGAATCCATGCAGCCAGGCACAGCAGGGCTGGGATTCGGGTGCCCTTCAGCACCGAAGGCAGAAGACTGCTGCCTGCCTAGGTTGGTCTGAAGGCAGTCCATAAATAGTGCTTTCTCCCGGAAGCCCTTGACATTAATGACATACTGAGATTTCCAAACCAGCTTTGCTAATCTCTGAGATCATTAACGTGACTTAACTGGAGAACTGCAGCCTCTCCTGTTCAGAGAGGTCCAGAGTTATCTCCCAGCGTCAAGAGATATGCCGAAGTCTAAATTCCTCCTGGTGTTCAGCTGAGCTGTTGTCACTGGGCAGGCCAGGGGCACAATGTGTCATCCCCAAAATATTTAATGACAAAGAAGGAGCCTGATCTCTGACTGGCTCTTGAGGAGCGGCAGGGAGGAGAGCTGGAAAACACCTATGAGATCATCCATCTCGCTTTGCCGTTAGCGCCGCGTTGATCCACGTAGCACATAGCACATGCCTTTTCCAGTCCTTTTTAGGTCACCCCAGGGATGGAATTTTATCACCAAGATCAGATAAACCTCCAGATAGCTCCAGCTCTCTGCTCTCTGCCGGCTCCTCTTCCAGTTAGGTGGAATTGCTCCGAAAAGCAGAAGTTTTACATGTAAACCAGCTTTAAATAGTTTTAAACCCCCCAGTAAGATGCCTCAGTAGCTGTTAGTACTGGGTACAAACGTACTGGTTAGAAGAACTTGTGTGTGCTAGAGATGAAATCAATATTTAAGCACGCCTAAATGTTTTATTTGTTGCTGCTGCAATATGAGATAGTAAAAAAAAGTGGGTCTGAAGGAGTCTGAATGAAACCCTGAACCAGATTTATGTACATGCCACAGGCCTTTCCTTTTAGAGAGGAGCCGTGCTGTAAGTCTCCATTTTTATATTAACATTTTATGCTGTATTTTGTGATCTCCACTAAATCCAAAGCTATTGTAGGAGCAGGGCTAGAGACACTTCAAAGGCCAAGGCTGAAAGATCCTTTTGCAGTGATCATAAACACACAGAAAATCCTCAAGAAATTGCTAAAACTGTTGCTGGAATCAATTTTGCTGAAGGCAGAGTCGAAGTTTCCAAGTATTCCCTTTGACTTAATCCATATGGTGTATGCTGCTCACATATGCCCACCACAGCTTCTATCTTGGGAGCTGGAGGTGTTCCTGGTATTTTATGGCAGGAACATGCAAAGGTCACATGTATTGCTTTTGAAGCTCCGGGGGGAATTCATCACTGCATACTTGAGATATGTCTGTGTACTAATGAGATGATACCTCCCTCGGCGGAGGTGAGATTGGTCAAGTAGATGTAGAATAAACCAAAGTCAGTGGAGTAACGCTGGGAAAGATGTGCTCAATGGAGCAGAAGCTGCTGTTAAATATACTCCTAGGAGAGCGGCTGCTTCCCTCCCTGCCAGGGCTGGGAGTCCCTTTCCAAGGCTGCCCCATCCCACTGCATCCTTTCAGGATTCGGGAAGCCCCGAGGCAGCATATTGGCACTCCCCAGGCAGAGCCTGTCCCCACGCAGCCACAACCCACCCGCGGGTGCCCATCACCATGTCTGCTGTGTGGGGCCACCCCAGCCCCTGTCACTTGAAGCTCTTCTGTTATTCTAAGGATTTGAGGTGCAGTTCCCCACCGTGCTGTGCAGCCCCATTCCCTGGACAAAGGGACCCAGGGGACCCAGGGACTCCTGTCCTTCCTGTGGGGATGCTCCCCAGCCCTGGCTGGTGGGAGGATGTGTGGAGGTCTGTCCTTTTTGTAGTGGGATCCGTTTCCTTTAACCACCACCCCGCCTTCCCCCTTTCAAGTGTCTTCCCGCACCCAGATCACAGCCATAAGGGACCGCTCGCAGCGATGGCTGTTCCACCACCTTCCCCACTGTGTCCCGCGCCCAGGCTCGCCCTGCTCGCTGCTCATCACTTGAGCAAGCTTAGCCCATTAATAGTTCAGGGTTTGTTTGTTTGGGATTCTTCTTGTTGTTGTTTTGAAGAAATCCTGCCAGTTTGGAGCTGTTTGATAACATGTCTGTGCTGCAGCCCACAACAAACATCCGCGCGTAGCCTGAAATCTTTATTCTTCACTGAGATCATAAGCTCATTGCACAAGGAATCATTTCAGCAGCAGACTGGTTTGGTGCGTGGATAGACGAAGCAGCAAATCCCCCACTACTTGGTGGTATATTACAAGCAAGAGATGTATTTAATAGAGGTACCGATGTAGAGCATAGAAGTATCTTGGGAACAGATTTAGGGCTGGAAGCTGTTCTCAATTACATTGCTGCTGATCTGGATTAGTGCCGTGGGCATCAATGGGAGGAGGACTCGCCTGAGCTGCCTGTAGGCAGGTGCCACGCTGGTGCTTGCTGGTGGGTTGTTGCTCTTAATACAGGGCTATGTACCCCAATTTAATGGAGGGAGAAGAAGAACCCGGGCACAAATAATCCAGGCTAATTTTGTGTAATGTTTGCTTTTAAGCTTATCTTTAAGGAAATCCATAAATATTTTCAGGTGGCAGTTCCTTAACGTTGTTGGCAGAGATGAAAACACCACAAGCCTCTGGAAAGGGAAGCTGAGCTTATTTAACTGCCAATAGCAGGAGGGTTGGAACCAGATGATCTTCAAGGTCCCTTCCATCCCAAACCATTCTATAATGAGCTCCTTATAGAAGCAGGTACTGCAGGAAAGCCGTGTATAGATTAATTACAGAATCATAGAGTGGTTGGGTTGGAAGGGACCTTAAAGCTCATCTGGTTCCAATAAATGTATAGATTAACATATTAATTGCATGGAGACTGTGTATTAACATACAGATCAGAAGGGTTGGAGATGAGTGGGAGACGCTTTAGACGTTTTGCCTCCACGTTCTGCAGCACAATCAGTCTTTATGTCAAGTCATTGTTTTTGCTATTTCCATAATTCCTCGCAGTAATTGCAGTCATTCCCAGTGATACTCAGAGTTCTGCTGCTGGATGGAGCGAGGAGGCTTTCATCAGGAGTGCTCCAGGACAGCTCTGTCAGTGCCGAGCATCACTGGAGAGAGACAGCAGCTTAGAAAGCGGCTTCTAAAATATTCTGTCATCATCATCTTAAATTTGAGCAATAATTGGTGTCGGTGGGTGGCAGAAAGGGTGATAATTGGTTTCTGTAAATCTTTTAAGTGCATTAGCAGGCTGTTTGTAACAAAATATCTGGAAGTTTCACTGCGGATGCTCCTCTTCGCGCTGGTTGCGTGTCACTGTTTGCTTTGTCGGTCACGCTCTACATCAAGAGTCTGTTATAAATAACATGGATAAAAGATTAATGTAGATTCATCTCCCAAGCATTGCGTGCCTGCAGGTGATGGGTTAGAGGTGGCTGAGTCCCAGATGGCCTCGTGTGGTGCTGGGGTATTTGGCTGTCGTCCTCTGACCTACTGGGACAGGACTGGGGATGCCTCAGGGAGCACCCAGCCTAGGGCAGGGGTGGCTGGTGTCCCTGTGGTGCCTTGACTGCTTGGGTGCTCAGCTCCCGGCTTTACTCAGAGGCAAATCGTGCTTCTCCCAAAGCATCCTTCTGCACAGCAGTGGCTACACTCAGTTAGCATCTAACTAGTGATCTTTATCTTTGGGTTGCTTTCATTCTCCCCATCTCCCTGATCCACAGGGGGAGGATCCTCTTTGCAGGGGCAGAAGCTACAGCAGGCAGGTTTGAAGTGACCCTGAGCAAGCCAGAGGGAGATCTTAGGAGCCCGTGGTCCCTGTGCTGTGTCTGAACAGCCCATCGGGGAGCTGGCATCCTCTCACTCTCAGTTTTTCAAAGACGAAGAGACAAGCCTGCCTCATCTCACAGGTGCTTTTCTTTATTTAAAACCCCCAGTAATTTTGCTTGTTTCTATACACTGAAAAGTGGACTCCAGGGCTTATAGCTTGTGAACCAGCCTGCAGTCCTGATGACTGTTTGTTCATGAGCTGTTTTATCTCCAGGTATCCTCCACAGGATAAAAGGATTTATTGTTTCAGTAAATTGATTTCAGTGGCACACACTTTAGTCAGGAATAGGTTCTCCCTTTTGTGGAAGCTGCCTCTCCAGCTATTTTTTTTCTCGCTGTGCAGTGAATCGGCTCACTCTACGACAAGGAGTAGCCGAGAATTCATTTAGCAGAAGGATATTGCTCCTTCATGCCACATAAATTACAATATTACAGAAATAATTATAACGGAGAGTGGCGTTGTGTAAAGGAATGAGCCTGGTGGTTCTCCCAGACCTGGCGCTGTGGCTGCGGTGCCAGCCCAACAGCTCAGCTCCTTTGGGATAAAGGAGATCATCATTAACATACTCAGTGTTAATGGGGAGAGGTACAGTTGGCCTCCTGGAAGGGGTGATAGGACATGGAGCCTTTTACTCCCGTGTCAGTGTTTTGAACACGGCTCCACATCGATGGTGGTTTTCATACAAGACCTTGGTGTTCCTTAACCAGGTAAAAATACCTTTCTCTTGGTCAGCAGGTAGCATCCACAGTCCTGATAATGGTCCCAGTGTGCCTTACCCCATTGACATCGCTGGATTTATTCGTTGTAGCCAAGATCATTATCTGGGTCTTGGCTTTTCGTTCCCTGGGGACAACAATGGTGTCACTTGTACATGTACACAGGGAGTGTTGTGGTGGAGTATTTCTTGGGGTTTCCTATTTGGTCGTCCACAATCAATGCAGAGAGCGTCGTCACAGCCAA
>NW_009929010.1:24349-34274 GCF_000696875.1 Nestor notabilis
GTTTTATGAATGGAGTTTAATCGCACAAACTTTATATGATGCAGAAGGAGATAAATGGAGCACAAATGGAAAAAGCACTTCACCCCCAGGCCCCATTGTTTAGTGTTTCATAAACGATTAATCGCTTCATCCCCATCAAGTGCAATTGTCAGTTCAATAAGCTCCGAGGTATTCTGAATGGCGCTTGGCAAACGGATTCCTGATGTAATTACATCTAAATGGAGTGTGAGAGCGTGAGTGTGTGTGCGGGAGGCAGAGATCTATATGTCTCTATGTAGTGGTAGAGCAACTACATTGCATGTGGGCTGACAAGGAAACCTCTCTGGGGTGCTGCTCATGCTCCAGTGTGAGTTTAGGGGTCGGGTTCTCACCAGGAGATGCAGCACATCCCTGTGGATGGAAAGTGCCGGAGGTGGGATGGGAGCCGGTTCTTTCCACTCGAAGTGAAACAGGAACAGTGGTGATGCCAGCACGATCCCGGCCCTGCGGACAGGTCAGGGTCATGATTCCTGTGGAAACCTCCCTCCCTTTCCTTCCTTGTGCTGCCTGCAGCTGCCTGGTCTCTGCCTGCTCTTTACCCTCAACACAGGGTGGCTCTGGAAAGTGCGTGGGGAAAAGCACCGGGAACACTTTCATGGTCATTGTGCTTTCCAGAATAGTGGAGAGAGCAGAGGCTGGAATGTTGGGAGAAAGGGAATAACTCCAGGCTGACGCTCTTGGTGCCTGGGACCGTAGTCACAGATGTGAGCTTGAAAGACTGACCGAGAGGAGTATATTCTTGCTGGTCTTAGAGTCATAGCTTGTGGCTCTCCATGGAACAACTTCAACTTAGGTGGTGTGTTTATGGAGGGACACTCTTAAAGCAAAAATAACGCCCTGGCTTTACCTGTAACCCTCTAACCCTCTCTCTGCCCTGTTGCATCCAGCCGGCACGATGCCAAGAGCGAGCTGGTGGCTCTGTCCCAGCTCCAGCGCATGGCTCTCGCTGTGCCACCATGCCAGCACACGATGCTTCATCACTGGGCTCCCAGGCAGGCTGTGCCAGCCCGGAGCCCTGCAGAGATCCCGCGCCCATCGCTGGGGCCGCTTGGGAATCAAACAGGTATCGGCAGGTTCCCCGGCGTGTTGCGGCACAGCAGCCCCAGCGCTTGAAAGGGCTGTGATAGGGAACAGTGTTGTCTGTCTTAGATGGTATCTCAGACTCGACAGAGACATGTAAAATGCCAGGCTAGATGTTTGCAGAGACTTGTCAAGCCAAGGGAACCCGTGCCAATGCGAAACATACACTGGGGAAGAGCTGAAGCAGACAGTGGTGTGCCTGCTTGCTGAGCTCGCCCGCGGGTTGCTTTCCCCCTTGACAGAGATTTTTCAGCCAGTCCATGGCCATCAGGGAAGGGCACAGCCCCTGCCAGCCCCATCCAACCAGAGGTGCTGGGACTGCTGCCCGGGACACCCTCCTTCCCCAGCCCCATGGACCTCCCATAGCCCCAGAACTCAGCCCAGGATGGGGATGTCACACTGTGGCTCGAGAGATGCCCAACATGGCAAATTTCTCACTGAAATAACTGCTTTATGTTGCTATTTCCTTAAGCCTTTTTTTCCCCTTCTCTGCTCATAAATGAGATATTTTCTCCCGTTGCCTTGCAACCAGAAAGATGAACAGCAGCACGGGTCAGGCCTCTCCACTGCCTGATGCTTGCTGGAGCATCCTGGCCATCATCATGGATAATACACACAAATGAAGTACAAAGCTTAAGTGTTTTGTATTGCATCCTGCTATATCTCCATTCCCATCTCTATGTAATCATCTTCAGTGATGAAATACTGCTCATGGGGAGACGGGGTGCGGTGAGGGCTTAACTCTGCCTCTTATCCCTCGCACAGAACCTCACTCCTGCTGCTGACAGATTTATTTCTTTCTATTTTTCCTTACCTGGAGTGACCTCATGTTGTGTTTGTGGCACCAGGATCTTTGTATATGGGTGAGAGGCAGCATATTGGGAGCAGTGTTCAGCATGGCACCATTTTAGTGCTCCCGAGCTTCAGGCAACAGCATCCCCCCTGTAATGGTATCCAGGTATCCCACTGCTGGAGGTTGCTGCTCTGAGAAAGCCTCTCCTGGTTATTTGCCTCATATTCCTGGTTATCACTGTGGAGAAACCTCTGGTAAAGCACCTCTGCCACTTCTTTCCAGTAAAGATCCAGGAATGGGGGGAATAGAAGACACCGTAGCAGATCTGAGCCCACCCCTTCCTGGGTTCGTCCTTCTGGTTCTGCTAAACCCAACCAGGAGAAACCCCCTTTGTTCTTAATTTCAGCTTTTGGCTTCACTTTTCCAGTTCCATTTAATCTGCCTCAAAAGGGTCAATTTTCAGTCTTAACAATTAAAGCATTGACTTTGTGTTGCCAAAGCTTGTCCGAGCCCTCGCTGCAGAAAGCATCTTTGCAAAACTTGTCTCCTTGAACATTTAAACTGTCAGCCCCAATTATCCGCATTGCTTCAGCTGAATGGGTTTCTTTCCTCTCAGCCAGCAGCAATATTTTGTTACTGTCTATGAAATATAAACTGCATCCTGAGTTTGAAGCAGCCGTTTTCTGAATCACTGCTCTTACCATCGCTGTGGATTTGCCTCTTGAGTTGCAATACGAAATGCTCAGCCCTTTGCAAAGCGCTCCCCGAAGGCACCGGGGCTGCATCAGTGACTTCCTCTGCCTTCTGCCTTGCAGAAAAGCCCGAGCTGGATGAGATCACCCTGGAGCGAGTGCTGGAGGAGCTGGAGACCATGTGCTATGAGAACATGAACATCGCCATCGAAACGGAGGAGGGCTTGGGCATCGAGTACGACGAGGACGTGGTGTGTGACGTGTGCCGCTCGCCGGAGGGGGAGGACGGCAACGAGATGGTGTTCTGCGACAAGTGCAACGTCTGCGTGCACCAGGTGAGCCGAGAGCAGCCGTTTGGGCTGTCTGCATGGCATGCTGCTCTATGGAGAGGAGCCTTTCACAGGGGCCTGCAGGGGCAGGACAAGGGCAATGGCTTTAACCTGCCAGAGGGGAGATTGAGATGAGCTCTTGGGCAGAAGCTCTTCCCTGTGAGGGTGCTGAGGCGCTGGCACAGGGTGCCCAGAGAAGCTGTGGCTGCCCCATCCCTGGCAGTGTTCAAGGCCAGGTTGGACACAGGGGCTTGGAGCAACCTGCTCTAGTTGAACGTGTCCCTGCCTGGGGCAGGGGTTGGGGCTGGAGGAGCTTTAAGGGCCCTTCCAACCCAAACCAGTCTGGGATTCTGTGATTCTATACCTTCCTCTGGCTTCCTCCCATCCCCACCGTTCCCATTGCCCTGAGTTGTAGATCCCTGGTAGGCTTTTCTGATGGGTTCCCAGCATGTCTCTGATGGAGTGAGGGTAGCAAATGAGGTCTTGGATTGCTGGCAGGCAGCAAACTTGCTTTTCTGAGTTTCTTAGCCCCAACCCTTTGTAAATGCCCATAGAAATACATAACCAGAGGTTGAAAACAGCCTCCTCCTTTGCCCCTCTTCCTTATTCTCTGGTCTGTGTGATATTTTACTTTATGCCTTCTCCTCTTCTTTACCCCGTCCTTCTTTATTAAACTGCAGTGAGATCTTCAGCACCCAGGGGTACCCAGCACCATGTAGAGGACTGGTTGGTGGGCTGGGAGGGATGTGGGTCTGCAAGCCCCACGTTCACCCTGCTCTCAGGAGGGATGGGCTTGCACAGACTTCCAACCTCCTCCTCTTCCACAGCATTACACGGGGGGTATCAGCACCTTCCAGCTCCAGGAGCACTGTCTCCATGGCAGGGTTTCTGACCCAGCCTCCCTGCAATATGAGTGTAGGATTTCATTCTCTTTTGCTGCCTGCAGGGAAATAACTTTATTTTTAGAACTGAATGCAAATGCTTCGTGCCCTTCCGGGGGGGAGCCTGCGCTGGGGGAAACCTCGACAAGGAGAAAGCAGCCATGTGAGGGTCTCCTGGGTCCCACGTGGGTCCAGGGAGGTTTTGCTGGTTGTGCTTTGAGGGGAAGCACTGTGTGGTGCTGCAACAGCAGCGACAGCTCCTGGGCTGCACCCTCTGTATGAAGGGTTTTGGGGGTTTTTTGTTCCTCTAAAGAGAGCCATTTGCTCATCTTTTGGGCAGCGTTTCCATCAGTGCTTCCTGGAGGTGGGAGAGCACTGGAGATATCTATAGTTGCGGGAGGTGGGTGTTTTGAATGGTTTCCATCAGTGAATCAGATTCCACAAAATACCAGCATGATTCAGGCTTGGGGTTGGGTGATGTTTTATTGGTGTTGGGTTTTTAACAAGCCCAGGTTGCAATGTCAGGCCGTGAGCTGACAACATGCTGGTGGGCAGGGGCTCGGGGGGAGGTAGTCAGCATGCAGTAGTGGGGATATACAGACCCTGGCTGTCAGAAGGGGAGGTAGCAGGTTGGATTTCAAGGCTGTTGAAAGAAAAGGGGGATTTTCCATTGTTTTCAGGGAGCAGAGTCCAGCCCTAAGCCCAGTGCTAGCCCATAAGCTGCCTGTGATTTAATCTCTGCCCCAATTTACACCCTAAGCCACAAAGTCCAGAGCCACAGCACAGGATGTTAATGTGGCATCACGTTTCTTATCTAACCTGCCCCATGCCTTTGTCAGCCCCACATCTAAAACCTGCTGGAGAGGGATGCTTTTCCAGCCGGGGAGGGGAGCTGGGATCCTATAGGACACAGCCAGAACTATACTTCGTCCTCCTGCATCCCGTTGGCAAGGGGTAGAGGCAGGGTTGTGCTCAGACACACGCTGGTGGGTGATGGTGCCGGAAGGTATGGTTGTAAACATCTCATCTACATAACACAAGCCACGAGGCTTGCTATTAATTAATTGCTATGAAGCATAGCTTCTAGTAAGCACAGGCAGTCTTCATTTCCAAATCTTCAGTGAGGAGGAATCTTCCCCCCTGCTGCTAAATCGTTGTGGTTCATCGCTCTCACAGTGGCAACGTCACACTTCTCTTTAGCACGGGAATGAGCCATCTCCAGCTTCCAGCCACTGTGCATGGTCCTGTCATTACTGAATCCCCATTCCCTGGTGTGAGGACACGGCCAAGCCCCCTCTCTCTGTTACATGCACCACACTAAGCTCTCCCGTGGCTCAGCATCCTCCCCAGTTTTTAGCATCCCCTTTCTCAGTGATGTTGCACCCGTGACAGGCACAGCAATAAAAATAGCTGCTCTGCTCCTACTCAGCATTGCTCTGGTTCCGTATTCCCAGAGCACCTTCTGGCTGATGCTGGACTGGGAGAGCATGTTGAGCTGATAACCCACCTCATTTCTAGAAGCACACCTTGTCCAGGACAGAGACCCTGTAGTATTTGCTCCTAGGAGCAGAACTGCACCTTCAGCTGCTCTAAAACCTTCAGGAATAAATCACCGAGAGCCAAGACTGCTAGAGATGCACAACTGGTCATAATTCCTGTTTTCCCCTGCATTTTGAGATCAATCTGCCACTTGATTCTCCTGACAGTACATACCAGGCTGCTTTTTGCTTGGTACTTGTCACATGTTTTATAGAGCTCTGTTACAGAAATGGTTTATCTCTCAGATTTGGAGGCACTGTGAAGTGCACAGTTAAGTCTCTATGAACCACGTAGGTTTGCAACAGGAATATTACCTGCCTTAATTCTTTGCTATCCCAATAATCTTTTCCTGAAGTGGCTTCTTCTCCTTGGAAATCACTATCAGAGTGAATTTGTGCTTTGGGGCAGCCAAAAGTCATCGAATCATAAAATTACCGACTGGTTTGGGTTGGAAAGGAGCTTAAAGCTCATCCAGCTTCAGCCCCCTGCCCCGGGCAGGGACACCTTCCACTAGAGCAGGTTGCTCCAAGCCCCTGTGTCCAACCTGGCCTTGAACACTGCCAGGGATGGGGCAGCCACAGCTTCTCTGGGCACCCTGTGCCAGCGCCTCAGCACCCTCACAGGGAAGAGCTTCTGCCTCAGAGCTCATCTCAATCTCCCCTCTGGCAGGTTAAAACCATTCCCCTTGTCCTGTCCCTACTTCTCCTTGTAAAAAGTCCCTCTTCAGATTTCCTGTCACATTATAAAGTCTGTTCTTGGCCAGTAAAGCCTGAGGATGTGCTTTTCCCACGCTCACGCATCTCCACATGCCCCCTCTGCCCCTGTCACTTGCAGTAACAGTGACCTGCAGCAGCAGGATGAAAAGCTGGGGTTTTTTTTGGGGGGGACAAGGGGAAACAATAGGCGCAGAGGTGACAAATGCCTGGGCTCACTCCCGATCAGCAGCACTGGGTCCTTACCAGTGCTGCCCGCTTGCCTCCTGCAGGGATTCAGAGTAGCCAGATCTAGAATTAATTAGATCTCCTCGCTTAAACTAGTGCCACAGCCCCGCGTTGTACCCAAGGCAGTTGTGTGCCACTCGCTGAAAGCCCTTTAAGTGCAGCTTATCAGGACCTGCTGGTTAAAAACTGTCTAGTTTTAGTAGCAGCTGATTAATACTGTAATGAGTTACAGCCGAAGTGGAAAGTATTTTATCATCATCACTGTGTGATAGGACTTATCATTTGGCTCTTCCCCAAGAACGGAAGAGAAATATTTATGAACATTTTGGCTTCTCTGTGTCCTGCACTATCTCAGCAAGTTGGGTAGCTCCATGGGTGACCCGAGTCCTTTAGTTCTCACTCTCTTGGCTGTAGACTTGTTCTTGTGTCATTTAGATTTATTGTCCTTGAGATTTATTATCCTTTATGGTTTCTCCCTTCTGATTTATATTTGTGACTATCGCTTTCCCCTTTTTACCTTTCTGTAGTTATTTTCTCTTCCCCTCTAGGCTGTGTTGGGGGTGTAACCAGCGTGGCCATCGTTCTCAATCATGGGGTTGTGGCTTTTCAACCCTCACCTACCTCAGAGGTTTCTCCACATGGCATTTCTTACTCCTCTGAGTTGTTGTGGGTCCGGTGGCTGTTAAGAAACGGGCTCTGTCCACAGTGCAGAGCTGCTGGTGGTGGTGGCTGTAATGGAGCATCCTGGTTGCCCACCCCACACCTAGAGCCAGGAGGATGTTTGGCATGATGCACAGCACGTTTTTACACTTAGCTTTTAGTTAAAACCCGGGACATACTGATCCAACATGAGTATCCATGTGAAAATAGGGAAGGTAGCAAGGAAGGAAGAACTTAACCTCCCTGTTCAGTAACTGCGGGGCTGCTTTACATCTGCTGTGTATTGGGATGCTCAGATGTGGTGGCGATAAGCCAGCGGTAGTGAGAAAGGTGGGAGCAAAGGAGGAGATGTGGGAAGATGCTCTTCCTGGGTTGCAGGGACTAACCCTCCTGCCTCATGTCTGCACAGGCATGCTATGGCATCCTGAAGGTGCCCATCGGGAGCTGGCTGTGCCGGACCTGCGCCCTCGGGGTTCAGCCAAAGTGTCTACTGTGCCCGAAGAGGGGGGGAGCGCTGAAGCCCACCCGGAGCGGGACGAAATGGGTCCACGTTAGCTGTGCCTTATGGATACCTGAAGTAAGATGTTTTCCAACCTCCTCTTGACACGCGGGTGTTCATTAATGGTGTAAATAGCAAGTCAAGTTTGGGTCACAAAGCTATGCCGAGGTTGGAGCTATGACACTGGTTGGTCATCAGGCTGTGTGTTTAATTAGCAGCCATGGGGCACTCTGTTACGGAGGACACAGAGGTGGGGTGCAAGGGCAGAGAGGTGGGGCGCAGTCTTAAGAGGTCTGGGCAGGGTAAAGCTCATTTCGTGTGCCCATCTGAGATACACAGCAAGAGCCAGGTGAGGAGTTAGTTCAGAGGAATCACCGACATAAACTTTTCCTTCCATTTCACCCAAATTGTTTTCTGGGTTTTGGGGTTTGGGTTTTTTTTCCAGCTTATAAGTGACCCTGAAAAATAGCAAATAGGAAATTGATCCCTCATTCAGACTACCACAGGTATCCTCTTGCAGGAGGTTTGGGGTGGTAGCCAGGATTTACAGCTTGTCTTCTGTTTCATGGCCAGGTTAGCATTGGATGTCCTGAAAAAATGGAACCCATTACGAAGATCTCCCATATCCCAGCAAGCAGATGGGCTTTGTCCTGCAGCCTTTGCAAGGAGTGCACTGGGACTTGTATTCAGGTATGTAACATGGCACCAAAGGAACTCAGACCTCTGGGGTTGTGCCTGTAATTGCCACTGGAGATTCTCAAGATGTTGGAGGAGGCTTGTTCCTGCTCTGAGTAAACCTAATGACAGGGAGCGCGAGCGCCCATCAGATATCATCAGATGTTGTTTGCAATCATTTAACGTATTGAGTGCTAGGAATCTAGATTAACTTTCTTTGCATAACACAGTGATGTTGCTGTAGTGACACTAATTACCAGGGCTGCAAATGACCTTGGTTTGAAGTCAGGAACCTCCAGCAGAAAAGCTTGGCAGAGCTGCCAGAAAAGTGAGATGCTCGTGAGATCCACAGCCCAAGTACTTCACAAACCAGTGGGAAGCCTTTCTGTTGGGGGGAATATCAGGTAGTCCCCACTAGCCTGCTGGCTTGGAAAATAGGGTATTTACCATGTATTACGTTCCCACATTTCCTCCTGTTTTGCCACATGTAAGCAGACATCTGATTGCCCGGTCTTCCTGCAGCAGGAGGACAAGTTCTCTTTCCAGACAGAAAGCAGGATGTTCTGGGCTTTCCTACACAGAAATGGGACAGAGCTTCCTGCGCCACGATCTCTCTTCTTGGGGAGCAAAGAGGAGAAGCTCCCATCCAAAATGCAGCACACTTGGTGTGAGAGCATCTGGGGAGCCTTGCTGCATCCAGCGATTCCCCCTGCTTCCTACTGCTTGGCTGGTGCAATGTTCCAGTGGTCCCTGGGGATGGGCTGGGGGATCTGCTGCTTTGCAGTGCCTGTGCCTGTTGCTTTCATTGGTAAACCAGGTAAACCAGTCTTGATGTGCAGGGCAGGATGGAATAGCCATTAAGCTCTGAAAAACTGGGAGAAGGTTTGGAATGTGTACCAGTCCCAACTGATCAGCTCCAGTACAGCAACAGGAGCTGCACCTCGGAGGTTGGTGTGCACAGCAGTGACTATGGGGGACCAGGAGTAGTTGGCTGGTTGCAAAAGGGTGATAGGAATAGGAGGTCTGCAGGCTCTGCTGCGTTCATGTCACTGCTTTGGGTTTAATACTTTAAAGGGAGCTATTTAAAAGCAATCCCCTTAGCTTGAAATGAAATCTCACAATACTTCTTTAAATCTCCAGCGTTGACTCACATCTTTTTTGATGGCTCTGGGTGGATCTGCTTATTCACCCTGCCAGATGGAGATACTGTGTCATAACGGCAACTGCTTTCAAAGAACGGAAGGGCAGGGAAGGAGGCAAACAGGCTTGGCAGCATCAAAAAGAATTCAGCTTCTCTGAGGCTTCATCCTCTTAGTGCCGGCATGGCATGGGAGCTGTGAGATCCCGGGGACTGAATGGATTTGCATTAAAGGTCACCTGAGATGGAACAGGAGCTTTATTGTCTCATGAGCCGGCAGCTCACGGTTTATAAGTCTTGATGAGATTGTCACCAGCGCGTTTGCCAAGGCCACCCTTGCATGCTCGGAGTGGTTTTGCTTCAAGGGAAAGGGGGAGAAGGGGGAAAAAAGGCAGCAGTGCCTTTATTTAAGGATTTAGGGGGTAAATCAACAAGTTCACCCATAGATAAACAAACACGCTCTGTACTCACCAGCGGTACAGAGCTCTGGTTTGAAAGCTTCTGTTTATGGAGCATATTTTTGATCAGTGCCTGTTTATACAGGTGTAATCTAACTACCTTTGTCAGCGTTTTGGGTTTATGACCCAGCTCTGAAAGGAGGAGGTTGTTCTCTGTTCAAGTACTGAGCTTTTCTTCTTGGCAGCAGGCATCAGGTGCTG